>NC_056734.1:659401330-659441330 GCF_019279795.1 Protopterus annectens | reverse complement strand
TTCAGTAGTATCTGCAGAATTGAATGCAGTAGTATAAACTGTAGTATATTATGGTCTTGTTAAGTGAGCTGTTCTCCTCCAGGCCCCTCAGCTCATATCTCTAATGAAGTAATAAATACTGCCATGGGACTAGTTCATCATTTTTCAGTCTGGTGGACTAGTTCTGTGCTTCTCCTTGGGAATTATGCCTATTGCATTTTTCCTTCTCTCCCATCGAACAGAGGACATCATCATCTATGACTGACCTTTTTCACGTTTTTATATTTTCACTACCAGTCTGTATCACTTTAACTTTTTTATCATTACACAGCAACTATCTTTGTCATTGTGAAGATAACTGTGCAATAGCATGGCAATTCCTAATGGCAGGAATCAAAGATAAATATGAATAGAATTAATCACTCTAATTTGTGGGCTCTTATTGCCTATCCTTAACGTAAAAGAAATAACACGCATTAAATATAGAGACCCTGTACTGCTTGTCTTGTCACTTCAGATAATGCATTTAGCAGTTTATAATCCATTCAGCAATATAACAGATTGCAAAGCTGTATTTTATTAGAGATAGTATGAGGAAAATATTGTAATGTAAGGAGATTCATATTTATGATAGCTGCTTTGTTTAGTAAAAAATGGAAGAAAGATTAAAAAAGGATGACATTTAATTCATCCTAGAACTTAAAAGTGGTTAATCTTTCCCATCTCACATGTTATTCCTCAGAAAGGACAAAAGAAAGGATGCTGTCAATATTAAGCAAAAAAAAAAAAAAAAAAAAAAAAAAAACAAGGTCTAGAATAAAACTGATTCTGTGAAACACACAAAATGTTTATTTGCATTGTAGGTTCTCATCTATCTGTCTATCTGGATCTTTGTCATATAATCAAATGGTTAATTTCCCAAAACTCTATTCCTTGAGCTGAATAGAGCAAATGTTTCTTTAAGCGAATTTGCGCTTTAACAAAATTTAAAACATCAAATGACATTAGCTGGCCAGCTGCTAGAAGAAAGATGTGATTATTTTCAATAGTATTTATTTAACTACGAGCTAACCAGGGGCGGCTCGTACTACAGGACTGCAGGACTGCAGTCCCCCTCAGCTGTAGAAAGAAGAAAAAAACTAAACAAATTGCGAGTCCTGGAACTCCGCACATGTGTGCTTGGAGTTCCTGGAACTCACAGAACTCCAGACTGCTGTGTCAGCAGTCTGGATAGGGAGAAAGGCATCTCTGCCCTGCAGATATCCAGAAGTCTATGCGGTGATGACCGCATAGAAAAGAAGAACTCCGGACTGCATTGTCTGTAGGCTGGAGCCTACTCTCATGGGGAAACCAACCATTAGCTTGCACAGGACGGGACTTGGGGAATACTGAATTGGACTGAGGGAACTGCACTCACTGAGTGTGTGTGTGTGTGTGTGTGTGTGTGTGTGTGTGTGTGTGTGTGTGTGTGTGTGTGTGTGTGTATGTGTGTAAAATGCCCCAGTTGCTATATACTGGTCGCAAGAGAACTCAGGATATATGGTGATGGGCAGCGAACACCTCGGGCTAGAACCCTGTACTTATAGGTTCATAGGTTGGTACTAGGCTATTGGCCCTAGGGCTTATACAAGCCTAGCCATAACAATTCCCTGGCTGTTTCTTCTCACACAATTTGGGAACTTTGGGTGCAGGTGGCAAGAGCCTGAATTCCCTACCCAGTACCATTTGTAAACAATTTGCAGATTTTTTGCCTCATATTTGTTCTGTTCCTCATAAAATCTGTGGTTTCTGTATTTTTCTTTCCTTACATAGTCAGTAGTGCAGTGATGCAGTGGTAGCATTGTTGCCTGACAGCTATAGGTTCCCTGGTTTGATTCTTGCCTGGGATGTCTTCTGTGTGGAGTCTGCATGTCCTCCCTGTGTTTGTGTGGATTTTCTCTGGTGTCCTCCCATCTTACAAAGACATGTGTCTAGAGCATTTCTCCCTGGGCCTCTGCTGAAAATTGGCTTTTGTTCCAAGTCAGACTTTCCTGGTTAACAAATGTTAAATAAATAAAAATGACAGGCATTTGAATCTCAGACTTCATTTTCTTCAAAATGTACATGGTAAGACAAACCCTTTTATTCTAGCAATTTTCTAAGTTTATAAGATGGATATTTGAAATGTGTCCCTATTTGTGGGACTGTATTCCCTCATTATTGGCTTTGTCCAGGTTTTTTGTGCTAAAGTTGAGAGCTATGGTGAGAACTGAATTCACTGAATAAGTTTGGGAGCTGTATTCTCCCATTACTGGCTTTGTCCAGGTGTTTTTTGCTAAGAGGTTGAGAGCTATGGCGAGAACTGAATTCACTGAATATGTTTGGGAGCTGTAGTCCCCCATTATTGGCTTTGTTCAGGGGTTTTGTGCAAAGAGGTTGACAGCTATGGTGAGAACTGAATTCACTAAATGGTAGCCATTTAGGTTTCAGTCTTCCTTTCTTTTACAAAAGAGCTGATTTGGCATAGTGGTGTATTGCTCTGACTATTTTGCACAGTGTCCTGGGTACAAGGCTTGGCAGTGAAATGTATGGTGGTAACACAGCATTTTATTCTAGTAACTTTCCAACATTATACAAGCAATGTTTAAAATGTGTCCCTGGTTTTTGGGCTTTTGCCCCCCCCCCAATAAAGTTTGGCTTTTTCCAGATTTCTTGTGCTGCAAAGTTCAGAGATAGAGCTGAGTGTCGAGTAGATTTTACAAGGAGCTGAGAGCTGCAGGGGAACAAAAGTTTAGTGCTGCTTATGCTGTGTCTGCTTGCATTGTCAATAGCACAACAGGCAGTGTACTTGCTTTTGATGCAGAAGGCTGTGGGTTCTACTCCCACAGTAGGTAGATGCATTGCTGATACTATACTGTGTTGTAAAGGGGATGGATGCTGCAGTACATTTTGGCGAAGATACCTAGTAACTATGAACCTGTTATCAGTTTGCCATCCCCTATTGCAATATTACTAGCTTATCATTTTTTTAATGTAACATAGGCAATTTATTCCTCAAGGGCAATAGGCACTTTATTTGTAGATGAAACAATGAAATATAAAGATGTTTGCTTAGCAGCAACCTCTTCATTAGTTACAGATTTCTTTAATGTGGAATTATTTAAATGACTTTTACTTCTTTGGAGATTGTGCATATTTACTGATACTGATGGACTGTAGAAACCTGAGTAGACTATTATGATGGAAATGTTCTGAAATGGGCAGTTTTGTCATTACTGGTGCATGCATTTTGTTTCAATGTTTGCTGGAAAAATGTTCAAAACAATAAACTTAAAACATCCTCTAACAACTGTACTATATTGTACAAGGAATATAATTTAATACAATCAGGAATGTGTATCAAAGAGCAGTTGTATGTTTCATGTGCAAGGGGCCTATGATTTGAAAACAGCCCAAAGTTAATATTTATCTGCCACTGGCAAAATGTATTTTCTTTGAATGTGGGTTTCAATGCTGTTTCAATGAATGTGAGTTTCAAGAGCAGAGAAGTTTTAATGCTAAGTCTATTTTCATTGTGAGACTGCATTGCTTTGTTTAGCAGATATCTATTTGTGTTTGTGCTCTAAAATGCAAAATAAAACTTTCAAATTAAATCCAAATCATCTCAGAAGTAAACCAGTATGCAGATAACAGTGCTTATGGTAAATGGGGTGAAATAACCACGGAATGAGACATTGTAATGGCTGCAGGGGGAAGCTCCATTTGACCATGATTTTGTGAGGGGGGAAGGGCAGCAAACTCAAAGTCAGCCCCAGCTGAACTATACCTTTCAACTGTCCAGATTTTTGCAGAATGAATAGATTTTTGTTTCTTATTTCTAGTTTGTTCCTCATAAAACTTGTGGTTTTCTGGCAAATCATTTAGGAATTAAGTCACTAAATAATGACAGACATTGAGTTTCAGATGTCATAACCTTCAGAAAAATGCATGCTAAAGCAAGTCCTGTTATTCTATCAACTGTCTTAAGTTCATACAACAGCAATTTTTAGTACTGTTTGCATGTTCCCCCAATATATTTGGCCATGTCCAGATTTTCTGCATTAAGAGGTTAAGAGGTACGTGCAAATAAATCACTTTATAGAATTAGGAATATCCAAACCTCTCAACTTTCTCCAGTTTTGGCTCAAAATGTTGCTCTCCTCCAATAATCCCTCCACAAAATTGCAGTTTTGGAAGAAAATGCGGAGGGTTTACAATTATAAATTTACTTTTATTTCAGAAATGCATGTAGATTCTCTTTTTTGTCAACTGCTCAAGTTAACAGTACTGATATTAAAAAGGTGTCCCTTCTTTGACAGGTTCCCAGCTGTATTGTGTGTCAATTTTATATTTTTGTATCATGTTTGGTCCACTTTTCATAAAATTGTGGTTTTCTGGAAAATTATTTGCAAATCATTAAAGATTGAAGTTAGAATATAATGGCAGACGTATGAGTTTCAGATTTCATACCCTTCAGAAAATTCATACTAATGCAAGACCTAGTACTATTCTATTATCTTTCTAAGTTTATAAGAGCTATATTTAAAAATTGTCCTTATTTATGGGCCTGTGTCCCACTTCTATGTATGGCTTTATCTAGATTTCTTGCTCTGAGGTTGAGAGATATGAGTGCCAGAGCCATTAACGTCAGCCACAGACATTTCAAATTGTGACATATTTGTTGCACCCCACTCCCCCATGTAGTGACTTTGGATGTGTCCAAGCAAGGCAAGGAACAGTTACTTAGTGTAAGTGTGCAGAGTATTCCCCCATCCAAGGTAGACACAAGTACAACAGTGGCTTTTCATCTGTCCTTGATTTTGCAGAATGTTCTGGTTTTCTGTCATATTTGTATACTGTTGAGTTATGCTTCTTATTATTCAAAAAATGCATGCTGTCGCAGTGCTCTGTTGCTCTGTGTTTAAGTAGCAATGCTTTAATGACCATGAGGTAAGCTTGTCGGAGATTGTAAGATGCAAGTAAGCTTTAATAAGCATACTGTTAAAGAATTACCAACATTGAAAGCCTTTTTGTTGTTGCCATGCAGAGAATATTTACATAACTAGATAACATATAAGCCTTAGGTATTGAAATGCATATAACAGTATTTGTAATAAAGGACAGGATTACAGTATTTTCAGAAGTTCATTATATTTGTTGGAAACTTGCAGTCATCTTTGCAGGCTTTACCCTTAAACTAAACAGAATGCCAATCTATTATGTGTGGTTCATAACTTGTGCAGTAATCCTTTAAGCAATTTATAATGAGCTTGTTTCTTGTTTGCTTTTCATTTTTTACTTTGATCATGTCTTCCCCATGAAAAAAGTAGATAGTTGTTGTCAGGCAGCAGGTCTTTTTTGAATAAGAAACATTTTTACAAGTGAGGGTATCACAGAGATTGTGACTTTTAGCATGTTACTTCGTAATTTTATAAAGCTGAATATAAATTATAATTAGAACTGCAATGCAAGGAGAAGTGGTTTCAGTTGAGCGCTGCTTGCTTTTTTTATACTTGGTTTTGACTGGCATTCCAGTAATGTATTTAAAAAGTAATTTAGTTTTTCAAGCCTCACAACCTTTGTGTTTCCATCTAGATATTAAGTAAGCTGTCATGTAGCCAATGCAATTAAATATTTTTTTTCTTTTTACACTTCATTTTGTCTTGATTGGACTCTTGTTATGACAGTTTGGTACACAGGGCAGCATATTTAATTAAAGTTCCAGTTGCTGTGGTTTTAAGCATAGCCCCACCCCTTTCTAGTTGGCCACATCCCTTACCATTGGCCCTACCCATTCAGCTGTCTCCTGCAGCTCCCCTTTAATTTGAAGTCACCAGCCGCCACCGGAGCTAACATAATGATGTGATGCATACCTTTCATTTGATTTCAGCCTGAACTATAGGGGTTGAGAGATTTTGCCAAAGGAGTTACTAAAATTGGTGTAAACTTCAACTTCTTCCATATTGATGTATATTGCACCAGTAAGAGAAGGTAGTGTGTGATTTACTGTGCAATGCTTTAAAACCATGCTAGGTTTTATGTATATGAAAGTTAAACATCAGTGCTTAGATAGCTGAGTTGCTAGATTTTTTTTAAGAGGTTTGCTAAAATATTACAGGTGGAAAACAGAGTGAAGATTAGACACAGTGGCAAATGTTGAAGAGGATTTAGGAATGAGGATGACTTGGGCTAGTTTTGATGGGACAGTAAAGGTCTCAGTCTAGAGAAAGAGGCTGGTAAGGTGGGGACTGGAATGGAGAAGAAGGCATCATAACCCTGAGATATTTGGGAAAGATCTGAAGAAGCTGTGGTGGAGAAAAATATTGCTGTGTTCTGTAATTAAAGCTGAAACATTGCATGATGTGTTCCTCATTGTGAAGGCTTTGATTATGTGTTAATGTGCAATAAGCCATTATTCATCTTATGTTCTATGAAGTGAATTTAGAGAAAATGGCCATGAGCATCAAGCAGAGGATGGAATTAATCTGAGCAGTTTAGTGGGTCTGAATAGATTGTCAGAAGATCAACAGAAAGAGGGAAGGAGTAGGACAGGAGGGCTACACATGCCATGTTAAACTTGGACTAAGTGTATTTTAAAACATGAGTAGTTGGTGAGGAAGTGAATATTTCCATAGAGGTTGAAAGGCTTGTGCAGCTTGAGCCAATAACCTAGAGTGATATGGGGAGGGAAGCTTGGGTTGAAAGTCTATAGACTTCCCTCTGGATATTCCATCTGTTAATAGAGCCTGTATGTTTGTTTCTTGAGACATCTTTCTGTAGCTTCGTTGCTTAAATATTTGCAATCATTTTTAAGTCTGGAGCATGACTTCTACTCAAAAATGGTCCTTGCTCTTATAATGGTTTGTCCCTTTTGTTAAAGAGGAGCAGATTTCCTTGAGCAGGACGTGGTGTGATTATTGACTCAAAGATGAGAAGGCTAGACAAAATGTTCCCTAAGAAGAAAGATTAGGTTATTAAAAGCAGAAAAGGTATCATTTTAGTTAACTTAATTAAGGACAGGGGACTGGTCTATTATAACAAGGTAAGACAGCAAAGTGCATATTTTTTCTTTGATTAGTTTACAAAATAACAAGGAATGAGGTGAAGCGATTTTGTGCTTGGGAGAGACTGTTGTAAGAACAGAGCATTAATTACCCAGAACTCAGGGGTAGATGACTGATAAATAGTTGACTGAGTCTATTGGATGCAGTGACAATGAACCTTTCAAAAGCTATTTATTTGTTGGTTTAATTACATAGCAGAGAACATTGACCGATAAAGTCATGTTTTAAGAAAGAAATCCTTAGAGTTTGTTGTACAGTACAGAATTGCAATGGATTGTTACAGTACGATGATTTGAAAATGCTGGTGTCACACCATCATTAAATAGTTAAAGTAATTTGCTTTGTGTGGGAGGGGTGGTAATGTAACAAGAAAAAAGAGCAAAATGTCCACCGTTGAATGGATTTTGTATAATGCTGTAAAATGCCTATTAATAACACTCTCACACAGTATCCATTTCAGTTCAGTTGCTTTGTCTGCATTTATGGTAAGAAAAGTACTTTCATTCAATAGGGCAAGATATTTTCAAGCTATAGAGTTCATTGAAAGGGAAACATGCACTGACACTGGCTACAAGTATTCTTCTTTTGGCTCTCTCTGACATGATGAGAGTGGAATATAGTGGACCTGAGCAGTACTGGTCATAGAGCTGGTGAGGGACCAAAAGTAAAGCATATGTGCTGTAGATTGAGTCTGAAAAGGATGACAGATGTTATGTTGTGTTAATATACAAATCTGTGATAGCTGAAAAGTTAAGGTTGGGAGTAGTTAACTATGAAAGGGAGAGAGAGAGAAAAAACACATGTGCCTCAGAAGATAACTATGTTTGAAAGTACCTAAAAGTAGCAAAAACAAAGACTTGCAGAGAGCCCAAATGAGAGCAAATCAGTCATGTCTGTTGAAAGAAATATCATTAAGGAATAGATTACTGGTTTGTAAGGACTAAGTAGTAACTAGAGCTGGTAGAAAGAAAGAGGAAGAAAGGATAGTAATGGAAGTGATAAAGCTTTTCCTAGCCGTTACTTTGTGGATTGTCTAAGAGGTGTGTTTAAGTAGGTTGGATTTTGTATAACACCACCACAGAGTGTGCTGCTACCAGTTAAGAAGTACCAAGCACACTTCATAACAAGTAGCAAATACTCCTGAAGTAGTTGCTGCAAAGCATACACACACGGTAGGTCATTAAATGGGAGCAACACTTTGTGTGTGTTTGTGTGTAGATGTTTGCATGCCACAAGTATCAAAGCCCCCATGCTAAAGGATAACACTGTCCAAGCTGCAAAATCCTTTACTAATGCATTCTACGGGCAGCTATAAGAATGCATGGATTGTGCCATCCCAAGCAAAACCAAGACTCACTCCTCCAAGAAAAGGAAACCAGTCTGGTGGACTCCTGCCATAAACAAGCTATACAACAGAAGGAGGAAACTAGTACAGAAAAGAGTAAAATCCCAAGAATGGAAGACATCTCTGATCAGTATCAGCAAGAAACTACCATCCCTCATAAAATCATCCAAGGCGAGATTTGAAAGAAAAATTGCCAAGGACTCCAAAGATAACCACAAGGCATTCTTTAGCTATGTCAAGAATCTAAGTGGCAATGCTCAGATCTGCTCAGAGTTAGTGCAGAATGGCACAAAATACACTGAACCAACCGATATCACCAACATCCTGGCAGACAGGTTCAGCACAAACTTCACCCCCCTCTCACCCCCAAAAGGGCCCATAACCATACCAGAAGAATATAGAGTCCCTGAAATCACAGATACTCAGGTTAAAACAGCCCTCTCCAAAGCCAAAAATACAGCATCAATGGGACCGGATGGTGTCACAGGCTGCATCCTACATGAGCTCAAAGATGAACTAACCCCTAAGCTAAACACACTGTTCAAACTCAGCCTCTACACATGCTACTTACCCATAGAGTGGTGCACAGCAACGGTTATTCCACTCCACAAAGGTGGAGCCACAACAGACCCCGAGAACTATTGCCCTATAAGACTGACTAGCTTGGTCTGCAAGGCTATGGAGTGCATCATCATGGAACTCATTAACAGAGACACTGGGAACCTCCAAACAGTGGACTCTACCCAGTTTGGCTTTGTTAAGAGCAGATCATGACTCCTAAACCTGGTGGACTTCTTTGACACAGTTACCAAGGCTATAGATGAGGAAAAAGTGGTACACACAGCCTACCTAGACCTCGCTAAGGCCTTCAACACCATTCCCCATTCTAGTATTATAGACAAGCTCACCAGCCTGAACATAAGCCCCTACATCACAAGATGGGTTGCCAACTGGCTCATGGACAGAACCCAAATGGTGAGAGTTGTGGGAGCTAGGTCCATCTCTAAACTGGTTACAAGTGGTGTTTCCCAGGGCTCAGTCCTAGGACCCCTCCTGTTCAGCATATACTTCTCAGAGGTACAGGCAAGCACAGGAGGACTATGGCTGACCAAGTTCACTGATGACTGCAAACTAGGGGCTATAATTGACTCTCCAGCTGACACAGACATCCTCCAAAAGGGTCTCACTGAGACAGATACCTGGTGTCAAAATCATGGCCTCAATCTAAATGCCAAAAAGTGCATAGTCATCCCCTTTGGAAAAAAACAAAGTACCCACAAACTACCACATAGGTGGTAGTCCCCTAAATATGGAAGACGTAATAAGGGATCTGGGGACCCAAGTAGATAGTAATCTCACCTTTGATAATCACATTGCCAAAGTGGTTATCACTCATCAAACCCATTTTAGAGTACAATGCCCCATTTTGGATGTACCTTACAAGACACCTGCAACAGCTGGAAAGACTACAGAAGTACCTCACCAAGAGGATCAATGACCTCAAACAGATGCCCTATGCAGCTCGACTGAAGAAACTCCAGTTGTACTCAGTTGCATACCGCCTACTCAGAGGTGATCTCAGCCAGACATACAAGGCCATGTCCAACCCAGAATTAATGGACATGCTCCACCTAAAGAAAACCTTATCCCCTCGAGTCACATGCTCCAGGGATCTAAACCTCACCACAATAATAAATAGGACATGCTGGAGGGATAGATTCCTGTCCCAGAGACTTCCCATGCTTTGGAACAAGATCCCTATCTACATTAGGCAGAGCTCCTCGCTAACACTCTTCAAAAGAAACCTTGACGAGTGGATGGGAAACAAAGTTTATCTCAGGAATCAGTTCAGTGGCTCTGCTGGACAGAGGCACAGGGAACTAATCTAAGGGGGCAGTGAAAGCCAACACATTCTGGCTAGGCTTATAAATGCCTTCAGGCAGATAGCCTAGTACCCACCTATGAACCTATATACAATGCTAAAGGCTTGCATGCTTGGAAGGGAAACCAGAGCATAAAGAATAGGTAGGTACAAGGAACTGACCAATGAGCAGAAAGGAGGAAGAGATAACAGAATGAATAAGAAGAAGATCAGGGCTGTAAGGCAAAGATAACCTATGAGCAGTAGGCCTAAACTGTATGTGTACTAATAATGAAGCAAATACATGAAAGTACACAAATGTTTGCTTGCCTAGTTTAGGGTATTTGTGTGGGAACACCGGAAGAATGCATGAAATGCAACGGAAAAAAATGCTTTGTACACCAAGAATATTTTTATAAGGAACAACACATTCTTCCAACAATATTGCATTAAAGTAATCACTTATCTTGTGAGAATGCATAAAAATAAATCACTAGCTGGATTATAAAGGTTGAGTTGACTAGCTTATAGGATAGATGCATGCTGTGTGTATAGCTCCTAAAGGAATAAGACAGTTATAAGTATGGCATGGAAACTGGTAGGACTAAGGTCTACAGTGAGGTTACTTGACCATATAGAAAACAGACTACTTTCACAGACCACAAAAAATTGACATGAGCACATAATCAATCCAAATACTGTAGATATATACCATTTGCATAGCCCAGACTGTAGTAGATGAACACATGTAGTTTTTCTAAAAAAATGTAAAAGTTCTCAGACTTGGTGATGCATATAAACAATGTATTTGAAAAGGCTGCTTAGAGTTAGAAACTTTTTATAGAAATCCAGCCTTATAAATGCCTACACTAAGTGGACACTATTCTGAGTGAACAGATAACACGAGTAACTCCATCATCTTCTTCCTATTTTAAGTTTTCCTACTGACTTTCTTGCAGCCTTAAATACTGAGGGAAATTAATGCATATACACTTAGTGTAATCTTTCTGAGTGAACAGACACCACAAAAAATGTGGTAGGGATGTTCTTGAATGCAGAACATATACACTTAGTGATGGCATTCAGGAATCTGGCCTGCTCCTGATTCACAAAAAGGTCTTGGGGCAGGAGATGCACTATGATAAATATCTATGGCATTTTTTAAGATTAGTGCATTTGCAAGGATTATCAGTAGGCATTCACAAATAAAGATGTTAGTGCACTTCTGAAAGACTGTGCCTGTAGCCAGAAATAGATGTCCCTCTCAAAGAATGCTGAATTAACCTACCAGTCTTGGAGGAGGAGCTGTTAAGTGAATCACACTTCATATCCACTCAAACTGCCTGTTTAAACTTCCAAGTCACCTGTAAAACACAAAAAAAATGCACTGATGCACTTCCAATCAGGTCTGAGGCAAAGAATTTCTTAGCACTCAGTGATTTTAGATATACATCCCTTCTTAACACAAGTGACTGTAGTACTTGGCCAGTCAGAGAAAAGATTTTAACGAACTTCACCTTTGTAAATAATTAAAATTATATGCTTGCATTTTGCGTCAGTGTAAACAATAAAGTAAATTAAACAATTACAGCAAAACAAATGGCACAGATCACAAATAAATGGGGCATACTGACCGAAGGATAAGATTGTGAGACATGCAAAGATAAAAATAATATAATCTGAAGACAGAGTAAGATGATTTTGAAGCAGTGGGATAACTAGTCTTCCAAACTGAGAGAGTTATGGAGCCAAACCAGTGGAATGGTCATCCTGATGAAATGAAGAGTTGCATAGCGGTAAAGCTCATGATTGTAAGGGAAATGTTTAGATAATTTCTAGAAAAGCAGGGAAGGGTTAGTCTACTACTGATGGTTTAATTAACAGGAAGAGAAAGAACTAGACAGATGAGAGAAGTAGTCCTCACCTGTCCTTCAGACAGTGGTTATTTTTACTGAATGATGACAGGGTTATCAGAGTTACAGGGCAGTTAGGGAGGAAACAACATTCCATCATCTGTAGTAATAGTATTGTGATGATAAAAAGTTGATGTTGTTTTTTCCATATACACACTGTGGGTATGCAATATAGTACTGCTTCTTTAAGAAGCCCAGTTTTCCTCACTGCTTACAGTCTGGTCGGCCTACTAGTGTAGAATGTGTGATGGATGATGCTGTTAACCTTTTTGCTGAGCTGCCATTTTGTGCATGCCATTGAAGTTGCTCTTACTTTTTACATATACAGGTGTTTCCTAACATTATTCATACTGGTAACAAAGAAGACTAGGTAGATTTGGATGTGTGTCATTCCATGGTTTAAAAAAACTTGGATCTTTTTTAAATAAAAGACTAGGAACCCCATTTCAGATCAGAAAACCAATAAATAACGACTTAAATAAATACATTGTTTTGTGTACTGAATGCCAGGCTTCTAGCCATGAAAATCTAATTTCTAATTAAATAATAGTGACATTTAACACACCAGAAACATATATTTTCACTGAGTTATTTGCCTGACCACCATAGGAGAGAGACTCACACATTTTCAACTTGCAGACAAACTGAACAAAGAGAGTGAAGACATCCAGATAAACACTTTATTATATGGTACCGGCAAAGAAGTGGAAGCAATATACACCACTTCATTGTCTTAATGCCATAGTGTTACATATTAGTCACTAATACGTTAGGTCAATTCTATTAGTGAAGAAGCATACTTTCACAGATGTGCTCAGGTTAAAATGGACAGTGTTGAAGGTTTTTTTCAGATGCTTTTATGAACTGTCTGAAATATGAATAAAACAGACCCTGGGATTCAATAAACTCTATGTAGGCTTTGTGCAAAGCCTATGCAGAGTTTACATGCATGTACAACAAGTGGCAGTGCACACCACTGCACAATGCATATTCATGCCGCGCGCTGCGTCTAAGTGAGGTTTTGCAGCTGGCAACAGTGTTTCTGGCCAGGAAGCCATGTAGCCAAATGTGGATAGCAATTCTGTTTAAAGAAGAGAACTTACAGTCCGGAGTTTTGAGGGTGAATGCCTCAATGATCACCAGGGCTTCACAGATAGTTCTCAATCTGTTTGTTCCACACATCTGCACAAAGGCCAACATAATGTGGGGGCAATTAACCAGAAATAGAGATGTATTTGACATAGATGTCAATTACAAATGTGGTAGAATGAAAGTCAAACATACCTCTCAACCTCTTAGAGCAATAAATCTGGACAAAGTCATAAATAATGGGGAGACAAAGGGCCAACAATAGGGACATATTCTAATATTGCTCTTACAAACCTAGAAAATGGATAGAATAATAGACTTTACAATAGCATGCATTTTCTGATGGGCATGAAGTTTGAAACTCAAATGTCTGTCATTATTTTCTGACTTCTATCCGCAATGACATTGCCAATGATTTGACAGAAAAACAATGTGTTATTAGGAAAATATCAAAAATATGTGACAAAAACTGTACATTCTGCACAAATCAGGACAGCTGAGAGGTATGAACTCAAATGTATGTAATACTGAGTCACATCAGTGTAGAGATCATCCCAGTGATATGACAGAAAGCCACATATTTGATAAGGAACACATCTGGACATCTTGGGAATATCTGGACAGTTAAGAGGTATGAATGTGAAATATATGGTCCAAGCACAGTACAGGACAGTGTATCTACAGTGCAGAGTATTGTGATATCCCATTCCTGCCATTCTGTACTGACGTTGTGTAAATGATATGTAATGGGTCATGGGCTGCCATTTAAAATTAACATACAGGGGAAGTGTATGTATTGAATAGGGATGCACAGATAAATTGGAGGAATGAACACAAGGAAAAGGGACAGGTGAAAAAACCTAATGTACAGCAGATGAGAGCATGTCAATGGAAGATGGTTGTAGCAGCAACACTAATCACATATCAAGATGGTACAGTAGGGACTGTACAGTGAAAGTGTGTTTTATGTGACTGTCACATATGGTGACATAATGTGTGTGATAAGCATCCTTACATGAGTAATACAGAGGACATTTATCAGGGATCTCATATACAATTGGGGTAGGGTGTATACTGTAAAGCTACACAAACTGATTTGTTTGAATATGAGTGTAATCTCAGCAGAGGCCTCCAGCGAGTGGGGCAGAGGTAAAGGCTCATGAAGAACATTAAAAGAACCAACGCAATCATGGAAAATATTAAAATAATACCACCAGTAATCTCATGCCTCTTATATGATTTAGAGTAATAAGAGATGAGTCTGCACACACACATACTTCAACAACTATTAAGATGCATCCACACTCTGTGATGATAACCACACACACTGTTTTGGCACTTTATCATCTGCTGGATGTGTTACGAAGGACACTGCTATACCTGTATGTGACAGTATGAACAATATAGGCTAGTTGGCTGCTGTGCATGGCATAAATATACAAGATATATATATATATATATATATATATATATATATATATATATATATATATATATATATATATAGATATAGATATATTATTTATATATATATATATATATATATATATATATATATATATATATATATATATATATATATATATATATATATATATATATATATATATATATATATATATATATATATATATATATATATATATATATATATATATATATATATATATATATATATGTATATATAAAGTGTGATAAGAGACCAGACCTTGGGACACAGGTGGACAGTAGTCTCTCCTTTGATAATCACATCACCACAGTAGTCAGGAAATACTTCTGTGTGGCACATCTCATCGCAAAAGGTTTCTCATCCAGAAAAAAAGAGGTCATTGTTCCCCTCTACTCATCACTCATTAGACCCATTATAGAGTACAATGCCCCTTTTGGTATGTACCTCACAAAATATCTACAACAACTGGAAAGGCCAGAGAAATACCTCACAAAGAGGATTACTGGCCTCAAACAGATGCCCTACGCAGACTGTCTCAAAAAACTCCAGCTTTACTTCATCGAATATCGCCTATTCAGAGGTGATCTCTGCCTAACATACAAAGCTATGTCAAACCCAGAGCTGTTAGACATGATCCACTTAAAGAAGTCCCAATCCCTCTGAGCTACATGTTCTTGGGACCTAAACCTTGTCACCACAATAAACAAAACATGCCAGAGGGATAGATTCCTGTCCCAGAGACTTCCCATGCTCTGGAATAAACTACCTATCTATGTCAAACAAAGCTCCTCATTAGTACTCTTCAAGAAAAATCTTGATGATTGGATGGGAAATAGGAAATTCATCCCGGGGATCACTTCTGTGGCTCTGCTCGATAGTGGCACAGGAAAATAATTTTCTTGGGTGGCAAAAGTCAAGGTACCTTTTTGGCTGGGCTTGTATAGGCCCTAGGACCGATAGCCTAGTACCTACCTATGAACCTATGAACCTATATCTATATATATAAATATATATATATATATATATATATATATACACACACACACACACACACACACACACACACACACACACACACACACATATATATATATATATATATATATATATATATATATATAGCACAAACTACACTGTCACAAATGATATACATGCCATTAATGCTGTCAATCACCTATGTATGTAGTGTGTGCATCAGCAGAACAGGTAGCACACATGCATCTGGTGTAACAACTCTATTTGTACTCCACACCATCAGAAAGTCATGTATAGTCCACAGAAAGAATACCTAGGTATGGCCAATAAGCTGTGTGACAGCTCACTGTGATTAATTTGGTACACTTCGGTTACATATCACTGGAAGATGTGTTGGGAGGTACATGAAGAAGAGTGCACTGTACTCATTTATTGGTGTGATAAATTCCGGGAACTTGAAGATATCATGGCCTCTGATCTTGATGTCCTTCACATACATAGTACTTGTGTTACATTCACGGGAGTAGTCAGCACTGTGACCACATGCTGGTAGATGTTCCACTTACCATCCATCCCAGGACACATGTCATATACCTATTTGTCTGATTATAGGGTATAATGTCTACATTATACTTGGGTTGTGTGTTTGTGTGTTGGACTTAACAAATCCCCCCATGTTTTCTTGTCATTGCAGGTGTTGTCATGGCTGTTTGGACCCAAGATGCGTATGTCATCTGGGATGTCCATCAATTAAATTCTGAACAGGAAAGGGCCTAGCAGACAACTCTGATGTATGGATCAGATTACTGGACATGAGATATACGTCACTTAACACATTTCAACAAAGTGAGATGCCACTTATGTGATACACTGGTCTACCCACTTGGTGATAAAGCTGTTTATGGCCATGTATGACAGTGATGATTGAATATCTCTTTGTGGATTTGTGTCAAGTGCCTTGACCTGAGCAAGTTCCACAGGGTGATACTGTTGTCATCATGCATGCCTTCAATTACCTCTTTGAAGACATCTATCAGATGTAACAGACAAGATGTAGCATTAACAATGCACACAGGTCTGTTGCACATAGCCAGGATATTACTAGTGTCCATTTAGAAGAGGTCCATAATGACATGCCGGTCTACTTCATAGTTGAGAAGAATCAGGATGTCTCTATACATGCATGCATCAGGTGCTGTTTCCCCACCTTAGATGGGTGCATGTTGATGTACACCCTTCTATGGGGACATAGCTCATGTGGAGGGTGTGCTGAAGTGAAGATTCAACCGTATCAGGAAGTTGTATTTCCTGAGTCACACCATAGGTGATCTCTGATGTTGTCACAACCCAATGATTCTGTGTGATAGGCCTGGAGAAAGGTAAGCCAGTGCATACTGCCTATCATGATCTGGCCTATGGTTTTAACACAATCCCTCCACACAGGTATCATTGAGAAACCCTCCCAGCTGGGGATTAATCTCTACATCACTAGATGAGTAACCAATTGTCTCACCAACCGAACACATACAGTGGAAGTTGGAGAATCAACTTGTATCAATAGAGCTGTCACCATTGGCAAGCCCCAGGTATCTGTGCTTGGTCCTTCACTATTTGGACTCTATTTCTCAGCAGTTCAAGTTAAAGTATATGTCCTTTGGCTTACCAAGTTTGCTGATTCTGGCATATTGGGTGCAATCACTGAGTCCACCAATGATGATAACATAGTACAACAAGAAGAAACAGACAAATGATTGGTGACAAAGGCACATGAGATATACAAATAAATGCAGAAATGTGTCTTCTTTATGTTGTCTGTTGGAAAAGTGGAATTTCATATTAATCACAGCATTGACAACATTCCTGGTATGCTGAAACCCAGTGATGCAATCACTCTGAACACTTGTAGATAGTAATCTGACGTTCGACTACCAAGTGTCCACATTGGTATTTAAAGCCTATGTTGTGCACATCATAAGTCATGCCATCATATTCAGATCTTTGGATTGTTTGACAGCACTGTACTCAAACCTCATCAGAACACTAATAGAGTATAATGCTCTCTTTTGCATGTGCATCACCAGACACATGAAGCTGCTGGAGAGAACACAGGGCTTTCTCATCAAGAAAACACAAAGCCTACAAACCATGCCATGATGTATGTGGATAGATTAAAAGCCATGTCACTGTAATCTGTCTTGCACAGGATGAAATGACATCTACCTGGCCTCTAGGCCAGTCTCTGATCCTGCCCTGGTGGGAGTACTGCATATCCACAAATCTGATTTAACTGATGACATCAGTAGTGACTGTTGAGGAGAATACACTAATAACAGTGTCCTACATGTTGGTATAAAATGTTCTCTGTAATGTCAAGCAAGAGCACACCCATGCACACCCAGTTGACTGCAGTGACAATATAACCCCTATCTAAGTACACAGACTACAAAACACAGTACTTTACACCAGCCCCATGGCACAAGTTTGATTTTTACAAGAGTGCAGGTCAACTTATAGTAGTTTCCCAACAAAACGAACCAGCACCCAGGAGACCGGCTGTTAAAATATTTATTGTGGCAAATCCTTCATAGAAATAAAAGCAACAGCAACAGCTTGTGTTCTCTTTTTCCAGTCGCAAAGGAGGTTTGGATGTTTCTGTTCAAATCATATTGTGTTGGACATAAAACAACTTGAATTCATCAAGCGTGAGTGTATTTTCAACATTTATGATTTTTGTTAAACTGTGAGTAAGTGTCGACATTTGGGAAGCTGTTTGAATCAACAGGGCTTCTTGCTTATGGTGGACGCCATCTTTTGAGACTGTTACATGCTGGTTTAGGGGCGTATGGCTCGCTGTTTATGTTTTTCAACTTCGGGAGTTATAATCAGCTTTTGGACGCTTACTTTACAGACTGCTACACGTGGACTTTTGGGCGTTTGGTTCGTTGTATTGTTTCCTGTTATCGGCGATACATTTTTCCCTCTGGCTGATTTTTTGGACTATTGGAAGATTGATCTAAACTAACTGTTTGGGATAACACTCATTTTTTGATGATGAACTCATATAACTACTAAATTTTGGGACTGGTTTGATTTTTTATCAAAGTAATACTGTATTGATGTTTAACATTAGCTGGTGATATCTGTAAATATAAATGGGACATTATTATGTTTATAAACATTTAAATACAGAGGTCCATATAATAAGTAACACAGGGGAATGAGACATTTATACATTTTGAGGCTTGTGGCTATGATTATTATACAATTTAATATCATAAATAGTCAATGGAAATTCTGAATTGTCACTGATATGCTTTGCTGTAATGTTCACTCTAAAAATGTTTTTTGATATTAATACTGGTGGTGACATTTGAATTATATATTTTTTGGACAACTATCCTGTTCTATAAATATATAGGAACACTAAGAGGCACTGGATATGCTAAACTATCTACTGATGGGTAGAAATACTTATCAAGGTGGTTTAGAATTTGTGAATATATTCTTGTGTGTATAAGTATGTTGAGGGGCTGAGCCAATTAACAAAATATAACATTTAACAAGGTTTGTTATATTAACATAATTTGGATGATATACACAAACATTTTTTTTGCTTGGTGGTTGAAATGAAAGTTGACTACAATTAATAAGTTAATGTGCCTCGCTCAGAATATCGGAGATAGGACGGCTGGTTGCACTTAAGGAATATATTTAGTCTTTAATATTTATGAGTGATTAATGCAGCACTGGGTATAGCGTCAGTCAGAATTAGGATTGTTAAATAGATACTATTGGATTATTAAATAAGTATTGGGGTCTTTGGTTGACCGTTTTTTTTAATTATTGTTTCAAGTCTCATAACTGAATAGTTTGGCAAATTATGCCATACATTGTGATTTGTTAACTTGTTGTTCATGGTATTGTTCTTGTGTGTACTACTACTATTATTAGTAACAAAACAATAATTTTGTTTGGAAGTGGACCTCAAGGGTATATTGTGGGGTCTATCTGCTGACAGGGATAACCTTGAGGTATTTGGATTGAATGTACCCGGAAGTAATACATCTAATGAGAACCCTATGGATGTTAAGACACTTTGTAATGCATTTTTTCATCAAATCAATAAGAATATGAGGGCTTTAAGATCAAATATATCGCATCTAAGGCTTTTTAAAGCCTATAAAACTAAAGATATCACACCACGGGGACTCAGAATTAGGATTCAGCCACTGGTTGACATGATTGATCAACAATTGTCACAGGATTGGGTTGAAACCCAACATAGGGCTTCCATGCTCTTTGTAGACACTCTCATATCATATTATGAACGTATTATAGATTGCCAAGCTATTGAAATTCATCAAAATTGTTTAGAAACCCAGAAATATGAATCAGAGTCTTTTTATCATAACCACATTTCTAATTTGGCTAAGGATTTAGCACAGTTAGAGGAACAATTGGTTAAAAAGAAAACTTAGAAATTCAACCGAGATTTGGCAGACTATGAGGAGGGTATACCTTTCATGGTACAAAAAACTGTCAGATTTAATGATTCTAGTTTCAGAACACACAATAGGCGGAAACGACCCAGATCCATATTGAAGAAAAATACCACTACTATGAGTGGGACATCTGAGGATGATACCTCATCCACCACTGATTATGATGGCCCTCCCCTCCAAGATTCCCCAGTAGCTAAACGAAGACAGTCTGAAGACTCCTTGATCCCTTTAGATCAAGCAAACGCAGGGGTGGGAGAAAACATAGACATAAGAGGACCAAATTTGGTCACATTATTACAAACAATTGTGAAACAATAAACAATGTGTACAATATTTCATCTTTGGAACTGTCTGATGCTCAGATAAAACTGTTGAACAAGGGTTTGAATTTTGTGCCGGCTGTATCTGTTCCTGAACATATATTGATTAACGAGTTGCATGATTTCTGCAGGTTGATTAATTTAAAAATATTTTTTTCAGATACACTTGATTCTCAAAGATCAACATGTTTTAGATTTGGTCCATCTAATTTTCAGCCACCTATGGATAAACATGTATATATTTTTAAAGAATGTGTGACTAAGGAGTTGCATTTCTCCCTAAGTCATCAGTCTCCAAAATATAATCTTACTGTGGATGAACAACAAGCGTTATATGATTTAAAATCTAACCATGACATTGTTATTACTTCTGCGGATAAGGGTGGAGTCATTGTGGTGATGGACTGGTCTATGTACCATGCTGAGGCTATTAGACAACTGTCTGATTGTAAGTTTTACAGTCAACTTGTGGTTGATCCGACTCCAAACTTTAAAAGTCATATTGATTTTATGCTAGATTCAGCTGTGGAGGATAACATCATCTCTAGTAATATATGTAAACAGCTTAAAGTATCGGATCCTAAAGCTCAATATCTATATTTGCTTCCTAAAATTCATAAGGACCTGAATAATCCTCCTGGCAGGCCCATTGTATCGGGTAATGGCTCATTAACTGAACCTCTTTCTGCCTTTTTGACGTTCCATCTAAACCATTACTCAAGCTGGTTAGATCTAGGCTTAAAGATACTACAGAATTTCTACAGATAGTACAAGACACACAGTTGGAAGATAATTGGTGGTTATGTACTCTGGATGTAACATCTCTTTATACTAATATTCCACATAATGCAGGAATATCGGCTGTTGCATTTTGGTTGGATAAAGCTAAGCTATATAGCCCTGAATTCAATAATTTTCTTATACAACTTACTGAATGTGTCTTGACGAAAAATGTATTTCATTTTGAAGGACAGGTTTATTGGCAGATGAGGGGTATGGCTATGGGAGCCTCTTTTGCTCCCATTTATGCCGATTTATTTATGGGCTTTTTTGAACAACAATATATCTATGACTTCAAACATAATAGATATATTCAGGAATTGGATATTTGGCGCAGATATTTAGACGACTGTTGGATGGTGTGGCGGGGTGATTTGGACTCGGCTGATGAGTTTATGAGATATTTGAACAACAATAATATGGGTATTCATTTTACATTACAAATACAATACCAATAAATAATATTTTTGGATGTGGTAGTTTTCAGACAAAGTGATCACACTTTGGCTACCAAAGTTCATAGGAAATTTCCACAATACAATACTCTTCTTCATGCCACCAGTAATCATCCCTGCCACATCATCAATAACATTCCTAAATCACAATTTTTGCGGACCAAACATATATGTTCATCAGAGGAGGCACAATTAATATGTGAAAATGATTTGGCACAGAGGTTCATTGATAGGGGTTACCATCCTGATCGTAGCAATCAAACCAAAAATCAAGTTAGAAACACATCCAGGTCAGAATTGCTTTGTTATAAGCAATCGAATCAAATAAATAACAGTGACCAGGAGATTAGGTTCATAACCACATTTGGTAATAATACACCCTTGTTCAGACAAATTGTTAATAATCATTGGGGGATTCTAAGAGCTCATGAACATCTTGGTGAAATATTACCTGCCACATGTTCTTTTTCATATAAGAGGGGAAGAACATTAAACAGTCATTTTACACACTATAAGAGGTACAATCCCCCTAGACCAATACAAACCACTATATTGGGTGATCAATTGAGAGGATGTTATCCTTGTGGACATTGTAATGCATGCCAATACGTTCATAAAACCATGGAATTTACTAGCAAGAATACTCCCAAAATATATTACATTAATGTTTTTGGCAATTGCAATATGGATTGGGTAATATACCTGGCTACTTGCTCCTGTTCGGCATTTTATGTGGGACAGACATCCAGACCAATTAAATATCGTTTCAGTGAACACTTAAGTGATATCAGAAATAACAAACTGTCTAATGCATTATGTAAACATACTAAGATACATAATACGGCCAAATTCAGATTTATTATTATTGATAAAATAGACTTGCACAGAGCCAATAAAGCAGGTTGGCATGAAAAACTGAATAACATGGAATTTTCCTGGATAACTAGGTTGGGGGCTTTATTCAAACCAGGGCTTAATGAAATCTCTTGATTCATGCAGATCTGTTATTAGTTGTTCATACCTATATATTGAGATTTTTTTCTGAAATAATGTTATTTTATTTGTTTATTTCAAAAATAATAGTTTTTGTACATTATTATGTTTCATAAATGGGCTATGGACCAGTTTACATATCAACTGTTCATGCAAGTGGTTTTCTGTGCTTATCACTTTAAGTAATTCCTATATAAATGGATATCAGAATGCACCATGTGTTTGTCTGTCTGAACTGAAGAAGGCTATGGTAGTTTAGCCGAAACAGGTAAAAGAAAAATGCTGTTGCTGTTATTTCTATGAAGGATTTGCCACAATAAATATTTTAACAGCCGGTCTCCTGGGTGCTGGTTCATTTTGTTGGGATTTTACATTCTTTGTAACCTTGCACCAGTCCTACGTGCGTGTTTTGGTCTCTTCAACTTATAGTAGTTGACATCAACACGCAATGTGGGAGACAAGATGTTGATAGGCTTGGATAGGTTCATAGCTTCATAGGTTCATAGGAGCCTACTAGTCTAATGGCCATAGGATGTTTGCAAGCATAGCTGTGTAAAAATACACTTTCTCTTATTGAGCATAGTTAGATGGTTGTTGCTAGCAGAGCAGTTTTGTGAGCAGCACCAAGTGGCCCTTTCCATGAGGGACATAGGTGGCACCCCAAAGGTGGCTTTATTGTCACCCAACCAGTTGTCAAGGTTGTGCTTGGACAGGGTCATTGAGGAGCACTGCTTCACATGCAGTTGGAGCCTATTACAAGAGGTGTGTCAGTCCCTGGGATATATATATACATATATATATATATATATATATATATATATATATATATATATATATATATATATATATATATATATGCGTGTGTGTGTGTGTGTGTGTGTGTGTGTGTGTGTGTGTGTGTGTGTGTGTGTGTGTGTGTGTGTGTGTGTGTGTGTGTGTGTGTGTGTGTGTGTGTGTGTGTGTGTGTGTGTGTGTGTGTGTGTGTTCAGCGTGCTCTGTTTATGTCGCAGACTAGGTTGAGAACTCTGAATCAAGTTTTTCTTATCTCATCTGATTTTTGTATGTCCAGCATTTGCAGTAGTTCAGGGTCTGAGACTTCTCTGTAGGCCAGGCATAGCTCACCTCTCAGCAGACTGTATGACACTGAGCACAGTGACAGGTGTTTCAGTCTTTCCATGTATATCATGTTTGGATGCCCTGGATTCTCCTAGTCACAAACCTCCGTGTTCCCTCAAATTGCTGCTTGTGTCTGGTGAGGTACAGACAAAAGGGGGTATTGTACTCAATTAGTGTTTTTTAAAGAAGAGTACAGCAAAGCTATGACCTCCCTGGTCTTGGATGTGATGTCCATATGTGTGAAGTGCACAATGCAGAATGCGTGTCTCACCACTATGGACACATAGCGATGGGTGTTGATTGCTATGAGAATGTGTTCCCAAGTCTCACAACTGTGTTTGAGCTTAGAGGCGTGCTGTATATATCATAATTAGCATACTTCATTATTAAAGAGGACAATGCGGCATTATTTGCTTTAAGCTTCAGTCTGTGAGTTTTGTCACCGAACATTTGTTTGTGTCAGCCCCTTCTATAATATTTTACCATCATTGGGGGACTCTATATGAGTGCATCCAGTTAACAATCATCTGCAAACTTGGTAACCCACAGGCCATCTACTGTTGTCTGTGCCTCATGGAACTAGTTTCCAAATAGTTAAGGGCCCAGCACAGATCCTTGGGGTATTCCACTGGTATGTGGCTAGTGGTAGAGGTGCAATCCCCAACTTTGTGAATGTGTCTGTCAATTAGCCAGTTGGCTATCCATCTAGTACTGTATCACCTAATAACCAGATGATCAATCTTCACCATGAGACATGAATGGGGGATAGTGTCAAAGGCCTTGGATAACTCAATATAGGCAGTATGACCTGTTATCCTTCATCCAGGTCTTTGGGGTCAGTATCAAAGAAGTCTGCAAGGTTCACTAAGCAAGATCTCCCTATTATAAAAACAAAATAGGTTAGATCGAGTGTGTTGAAGATCACCTATGTCCCTGTGGATAAGGTCCATGCTGATTCCTTTCCTAGCCTTGCAGATAAGGATTTTTAGGCTTATGGGTCAATAGTTGTAGTTCTGCATGTTACCCGATTGATGTGTATTGCATAGCACACAACATTTGATATTACTTTCTGTAGTGTAGGTGATGTATGTGTGGAAAAAAATACTGAAACACCATGGTTGCAGTGCTTGTAGGGGTGGCAACATATGGCAGTATTGTAAATGTGACATATTGTTGGATATGGCCTTCAGTTTTTAATGTTTCCACATGCAATTTCATGTCATAGACAAGAAACAGAGTGTAAACAGCAGTAATACATAATAGTATTTATTTTTGTATAGCACTCCGAGCAGTGGGTTTGAGTGATGGCTGGCAAAATGTATATGCATGCAAGATACACATGTGTGCATTTAGCTAAGTAGTGCTCAAACGTGGGCCACAGCGCTAAAGTCTGATAGTTAGTATTGAGACTACACAATTTTTGTATGTCCAGCATTTGCAGTAGTTCAGGGTCTGAGACTTGTCTGTAGGCTAGGCATAGGTCACCTCTCAGCAGACTGTATGACACTGAGCACAGTGACAGGTGTTTCAGTCTTTCCATGTATATCATGTTTGGATGCCCTGGATTCTCCTAGTCACAAACCTCTGTGTTCCCTCAAATTGCTGCAGGTGCCTGGTGAGGTACAGACAAAAGGGGGTATTGTACTCAATTAGTGTTTTTTTAAGGAAGAGTACAGCAGAGCTATGACCTCCCTGGTCTTGGATGTGATGTCCATATGTGTGAAGTGCACAATGCAGAATGTGTGTCTCATCACTATGGACACATAGCGATGAAATTGTTGATTGCTATGAGAATGTGTTCCCAAGTCTCACAACTGTGTTTGTGCTAAGAGTGGTGCTGCGTATATCATAATTAGCAGGGGTACTTCATTATTAAAGGGGACAATGTGGCATTGTTTGCTTTAAGCTTCAGTCTGTGAGTCTTGTCACCAATCATTTGTTTGTGTCAGCCCCTTCTATAATATTTTACCATCATTGGGGGACTCTATATGAGTGCATCCAGTTAACAATCATCTGCAAACTTGATAACCCACAGGCCATCTACTGTTGCCTGTACCTCATGGAACTAGTTTCCAAACAGTTAAGGGCCCAGCACAGATCCTTGTGGTATTCCACTGGTATGTGGCTAGTGGTAGAGGTGCAATCCCCAACTTTGTGAATCTGTCTGTTAATTAGCCAGTTGTCTATCCATCTAGTACTGTATCACCTAATAACCAGATGGTCGATCTTCACCATGAGACATGAATGGGGGATAGTGTCAAAGGCCTTGGATAACTCAATATAGGTGGTATGCCCTGTTATCCTTCATCCAGGTCTTTGGGGTCAGTATCAATGAAGTCCGCAAGGTTCAATAAGCAAGATCTACCCTTTACAAAAACGAAATAGGTTGGATCGAATGTGTTGAAGGTCACCTATGTCCATGTGGATAAGGTCCATACTGATTCCTTTCCTAGCCTTGCAGATAAGGCTTTTTAGGCTTATTGGCCAATAGTTGTAGTTCTGCATGTTACCAGATTGATGTGTACTGCATATCACACAACATTTGATATTACTTTTTGTAGTGTAGGTGATGTATGTGTGGAACAAATACTGCAACACCACGGTTGCAGTGCTTGTAGGGGTGGCAACACATGGCAGTATTGCAAATATGTGGCATATTGTTGGATATGGCCTTCAGTTTGTAATGTTTTCACATGCAATTTCATGTCATAGACAAGAAACAGAGTGTAAACAGCAGTAATACATAACAGTATTTACTTTTCTATAGCACTGCGAGCAGTGGGTTTGAGTGATGGCTGGCAAAGTGTATATGCATGCAAGATACACATGTTTGCATGTAGCTAAGTAGTGCTCAGACTTGGGCCACAGCGCTAAAGTATGACAGTTAGTATTGAGACTACACAACACACCTGCTGCTTAACTGACTCTTTGGCAACATGTGTTAACACATTGATACATTCATTTTTGGGCCCAGATGGGTTTGAATCCAGGCCTATCTAATAATTTTAAATACTTTTATTTAAACATTGATAAAGCAATACCATGAATTCTTTATAGTGCATGTGTAGCTGTGTGTTGCATAGCACAGTGGAGTTATGTAGCATTGTGCAGAGGTAACCACATCATTTTCCGGCTGGTCACTGTTGCTGCACATTGGTGTATGATGCACACCTCACCAAACATGTAATCCAAAAAGTGAAGGGATCCGTTGCTTTTGCAGCAGTTTGTGTGCTGTGTGTGATTCTATTTTTTGAGCAGATCAAAAATGTTAAAATGGGGTCGATACGAAAGTGCTAAAATGGGGAGCAAGCAGGAGGAAGAACAAAGGGAAACCAGGACAGGAATGTGCATGAGGGAGGTAGGAAACAAACATAGCTATCCATTTATTTAACAGTGTAAACTGAAAATATGTGCAGAAATAACTGAATTTGGACTGTCAACTCCAGCAAGAAGGGTGACGACAACACAATCATGCTGTATAGCCAATTGCTGCCAAAGGACTAGTTACATGACATTTCATAACTTAATAAACATTCTTAAGGTCCGTCTGTTAACCACCACTCAGTGCTGCATAGAGGGCTTGTAAGGTGCTAAATAGAATTAATTGAATGTATCTGGTTTCCATTTTTGGCTGTCTGGGTTCTCTCTGCTTCCTGGGTGGTCCAGTTGTCCAGTTTGTGCACTGCCATCCTTCATGAAAAGGATAGAAGCACAGCCAAACCTGCCATTCATTTCCTCCATTCTCAAGATTGCTTTAAGTGTCACATTGCACAAACACTGCCCCACATAAAATACAAAAATTAAAATCTAAAAAAAAGAAAAACAAGGGAAAGTAGCTGTCATGAGGAAAAGCAATGTATGACATACACACTTTCAAAATGTTAGTACACATAGGGTATTTCTACAAAGATCTGGATTTGATCTCTTATTCTACTAAACCTTCAAAACACAGTAAAGGTGCCTTATCCCTCTTTGCCACACAAACAGCTTTGAAGCAAGGGAGTAAAATCATTCTGCATACAACCGACTGCAACATCATCTACAGTAATATGACACAATACAACTGTTATTTGTGCATTTATTATTTTTGGATGTAGTGCACTGATGATTACACAACCAGTTATAACTATTGCTTGCATATATACTGCTTTATCTTACTTCTCTCTGTTGGTCAGTCGTCTCTTATCAGACCAGTAGCCATTCTATATCATCAGGCCTTAACATGTGGGAGGATATGAAATGGTAATAATATCATCTTCAGTTGCCAATCAATGAAGGGGAGGTTGGATGTTAATGAACAGAACCTGTGAATTGTGTGCTGCTTACTTACATTTCCAACTTTGAGAAAAGTACATCTAGCACTTTGTAAGCTAACCTGACACACCCACTGGCTGTCGGGTAGCCTGCATTGTGTTATGTTTACCTTTTCCCAACCAGTAATGATTCACAGATACAATCCATTAAACACAAACACTGAGGGAGTACCTGCACTATGTTTATAGCTGATACATAGAAACTGAGTGCTTGAACTATGTTTACATCTGTTACACACAGCCAAGGATTTGGGATTCAGCAGTTCTAATGAGTTCACACCTCATTTGCATCCTCATCATGCTGACAGCTCTGAACCTACACCAGAAAAAGAAGCTGTGTAGCTAGGGAAACTGAAAATGAGCAGACTTGAGATGAACACAGAATAATGGCTATTTCTTTGGGATATATCTGCACAGAGGATTACTGATTTTGAGAAGGTATGCCTGCATATTTTCAGCTACATACTGCATATGCTGACATGTAATTATGAATAATCTGTTTAATAGTATACTTTTTTATCTGTATGCATTAGTTAGTCATGTACTGCTGGCATGGGTGGGTTTGTCAGGAAATTTCACATGTATACATGATTGGCAATACCTTTTTATGAAATATTCTGTATTAAATTTGTAGATGTATATTCAGGGACAGGTCATTTGATAGCACTCTTAGCACTTCAGTCATGGTTTGTTAGCAAAATGTGCTACTTGCCTGTTCTTTTGGGGGTGGGGGAGCAAAGCTGTATTTGTGTTATGGCACAAACAAGGATATGCTGCTATTGTTACTCTCCTTTTTTTTGCATCCAACCTGTACATGTAAGTCAAATATGTCTCTGCTGTCTCATATTAAGGTCATTTCTGTACAAACCTCCCACCTTTTACTTGCCTACACTACAGAGGATATGACACTCATTCCTATTATTACACAATATACTCCAGCTTCAGGACTTATCTTGTAATTGCAGCAGTTGCCACAGTTTTAGTTCAGGGTTAACTCTGTCTGATTCAAACAGCACACAGCCATTACATGGAGAGGTAAAGGTATGAGAGTTGCCTGGCATCCATGTTACTATATTTATGTACATAGGAAGAAGGTTTTAGGCCTCTATGTGGTGAGTGAGTGTGCTATGCATTACCTCTTAGCCAATGCAAGGGCATATTGAGCACACCTATTTCTGCCTACACCCACAGCAGCTGGTGATTCCCCATCTGCCTGTGGCTGTGGTGACCTTGGCATTGGAGCTGGGATGTGTGCTCCTTCTCTTTGATAATCTTGCTGAAGCTGTTTTCTCCAAATGATGTTGTGGAGCATAGCACATACTTTGAATATTTCAGTACATGTCCATGGATTATACTGCAGGGCTCCCCCATATGTATCTAGGCACCAGAACTGTGACTTCCACAGGCCAAACACACACACTGTGATATTTCTGGTTTGAACGCATGCCTCATTATGGTGTGGGTGTGTGCATTTCTTATGGGTGTCATCAGCCATGGCTCCAGTGCATAACCTGCATCTCCCAGTAAATGACCCTCTGGGATATACCCCTTATGAACATCTAGTACAGTTGGGAGGTGTGCCAGATATGCGAGCCATGGCAATCGCAAGTGTTGCCAGCCCATGTGCTCAAGATGATTCACTTGGCATTACACATGACTTGGCAGTTAATAGAGTGGAAGTCCTTTCTGTTTATGTACAGCCTACCCTGTTCCTCAGGTGGTGCCTTAATTTCTATATGTGTGCAATCTATGGCATCTAGTACCACTTCATAGAAGTGTGCTACATGGTAGAACTCCTGCATATTTCTGACCCTCTCCTCAGGAGTATGGGGAAAATATATGTGGTCACTGGCATGTTGTAACATAGCATTCAGGAATTGATGGAGGATCCTGGATGCTGATGCCTGTGACACCCCCAGCATGTTCCCTGTTGGTCTCTGAAAGATACCTGTAGCTAAGATTCTAAGTATCACAGATACCTTTTTCACCAATGGCATGGGTTCCCCTTGGTTAGCCCTGGCTTTGAGTTGAGGACAACAGAAGCCGCAGAGTTTCTGTAGTGTGTTCCTATCAACTCTGCAGTGCTCTACAATATCCACATCATATAGGTTGTGAAAAGTTAAACGGGGCCTGAAAACTCTTCTCCTTCTTGGCCTAGGCTTCAGCCTGTTGCACATACAAATGAATTAAAGCAGCAGCAGCATCCAAGATTTGTTCAGTGTCGACTCCTTCCTGTGGTTGTATTTCAAAAGGTTTTGGAATTCGCAGGGAAAACCTATATGGGGCCTACATGGTTGCTATATAGCTTGTTGAATAGCTCCTCCATCATGGATTGGTTGATTAGCGTGCAATTTAACTGCTTATCTAATTAGCATACCATGGTGTTTACCATGTTTATGCGGTGGAGTACGATTCTACATGGCATTTACTCAAAACTGTGTGCTACCATGTAGAACTTATTGAATTTGGATGAAATATCATTTTTAGACTTGCTGGCTGATGCTAAAATGTCTTAAAAGTTACATCTAGAAGTAAAGTTAAAGTTGCAAAACAGGAATATAAATTGCTAGAGGGGGTGAACTAGTAAAGAGTCAAATCATTAAAATAAATACTGCAAGTGATGTGTTTGAGATAAAATGGAAAGAAAACAGTAGATTCAATATAACAGATGATACTATCCAAAGTAAGCATGCGCACGAGAAGCAGAAATAATGCAAGATTGGCGTATTCACAAGGTGTAACCATTTAAATGCTGAATCACAGCTGTGCGCTGCACATGGCATGGCAGAAATTGTAAAAAAATATAACAAGTTGGAACATGTTACTGTCATTTGTAAATTTAGGTTAGTTGAAGAAAAATGTACTGAAAATAAGAATTATAAAAGGCTTAGAAAACATTTTTCTTTGGTTCAGTGACTATGCCAAGCAGTATATCAGAATGATTCATGGAAATCCTGCAAATTGTTGAGTGATACTGGAATAATGCTATAGGGATATTATGTGCTACTCACTGAAGTATCTTGAAGCATTTGCACTTGTATGACACAGATCTAAAACTAAGTAGCCTTGTAGACAAATTTAAGTGTATCAATAGATTTCTAGTGATGATTGTGTGGAAATGGCACAACATACCTCTCAATCTTGTATCATCAAAAATCTGGACAAAGATCCATGAAAACTAGGTACAACTGGCCAAAAATATGTATGCTGATTAACATAACATTTGCATACATAATTATGTAATCCCACCCACTCCAGTGGAACTGTAGGATAACAACTTTTAAATGCAAATTGAAGAAAATGCAAAATATTAAATGCAAAATATGAACAGATAACAGAATAGTGCTTTACTTATATTAATATTTGTACTTGTATCAAACTGTGAACTTGTATAAAATTAAAATGCAATTTTCTTTTATAAAAATAAAATTAACTGCTTGCCGTTTAGTATTCCTTGCTTTTTTACATGAAAGCATATAGCTACAGATGGAATCAAAAGAATATGAAATTGTTGTAAAGCGATGGGGAAGAAATCATGAGGCATTTGTGCAGATGCATATCCCAGATGTACGAAATGGACTATTATTCTCCATTTGTTTCACTGACAACATTTACATCTATGAGTCATTATTAATACAATCTCATTGCAGGTTGCATTGTCCCTGAAAAACAAAGTGGGCCTATGCATGTATCTTTGTGCATTATGTTCCTGACCAAAACATCTCAAAACCTGCACTCCAGTATGCATGTTGCCTTTGATCCATGTTTTCATTGTCCCCTTAATATCTGTTTTCTAAGACACAATGCACACTCCAAAATAATCCATGGAGTAACCTAACAAACGCAAAAAGAGTCTAAAAGCAACATGGACAGTTGCAGAGCAGTTGTGGAAAAATTGAATGCCTGATAGTTACCTGGCTTTAAAGTGCAGTAATTCAATCAGTGAGTGCAACCTCTTCCCCTGAAGAAATCTCTCCAGATTCAGTAAAACCTGCAATCTGTGTATTTCAAGAGTCTCATAAGACTCAAGAAATGTGTGACTAAATCGTGAAATCATTCAGAAATGGAGATAGGCTGCAGTCCCAGATGTTCAAAGCAGTACTATTCTTAAGAAGTCCAAAACTTTGCATTTCCCTTTAACCATTCCTAGCAATTCCAAAGCATGTGCACCTTTTTTTTTTGTAGATTTTCTTTCACCAGTGATCTGTTGAACCAAGGGTTTCAGGGACACCCAGCTGGTGAACCTTGGCACTTCAAGACACCATTATTCCAATACAGTGGGCATAAAAAGTTTTGTGCTAAAGGTAGCATCAGAAAGACAACAGCTGCTTCTTGATTTCCAACAGACATGAAGTGTTAAAAGTGAAATTCTTTGGACAGAGCCCCAAAAATGGTCTGTTCTACAGTGCTGCTAAGAAAGTGTTGCTCTTGCAGCTCTTGTCTGCTGCGTTGCTCCAGAGACTCCGGTTGCAGCCTTCCAGCTTTGCTTCCCTGCTCAGATCAACCATTTGCTGCTCCAGATGGGCTGGGTTTCCTCAAACTAGCAGCAGAGAGGTACCAAGATGAAACAAGTTTAATGAATTTGTTATTGACCTTATGTTTTTACGTAGGTGTTATAGGAGTGCACTTGTACTCAAGGAAGTTGGAGAGGGAGTGGTTTACAAATGATGTGCTGGATTTCTGTCTATGGGTTAATGATACCCTCTAGTTATTCAGACACTGGAAAGTATGCCACTCACACACAAGCAAGACTTGTGCCATAATAACCATAGAACTGTTTGCTTCATTTATGCTGAAGTTCAGAAGCAAGAATGAAACTGGACACTGGTTATTATAACAATGAGCACTTCCTACAGGTCATTATGCTGAATTCCAGCTTTAGTCAATGCTGCATGATGTTTTGCTTGCACTCTTAAAGCTATTAGTGCCTCAAGTCCATGCAGCTGTGGATAAAGGTGGCAGAAGCAAATCCCCCTTTTATACTGCCCCCTCACCAGCAAAGTTGTTTGTGTTAAATGCTTTAAAAAAACAGTGACTAAGAATTAAGACATGGGATTTGCTTGGTAATGTGTTTTTTTTTTCTTTTTAATTTCAAGTAGCCACCTTTTGAAGCTTAAAGGTTTAGAAATGTGCTAACAGTGGCACTGGATTTTAACAGAGCTTTTGTTCTATCTAGTGCAAAACTGCTTTAAGTTTGCCAGCCAGCTGCTATGATACAGTGGTACCAGTTCATCCTAAATGGCCAGCAAGTAGTTGTGTGATGACCGGTCATCATGCCTTTCAAGTGTACCTTATTACATGCCTCATTTGGCATCTTAAAAAAGTTCATGTTACTCAAATTTCCACATTGAAAAGTTCTATCACACATTCAGTGTTAGCAATTTTTTTTAACTGATATCAATGGTTAATAGAAATGTTTCATATTAATTCATTAAAAGATCTTTTGACAAGTAAAATCAGCATATCTTAACCATCCTATGACCTTTCTATTCGAAGTTGTTAGTCGCCCATTAGTATGTGTTCCACATTTTGACCATTTGTCCCACATTACGAGGGCTAGTGTTCCTCAGTTTAGAGATGGATGGTTGAGAGCTGTGCTGGTCATAGACAGAAACATAACACTGAGAGTAAAAATAAAAGCACTTCAAAAAAAAAAAAATAATAATAAAAAAAAATATATATATATATATATATATATATATATATATATATATATATATATATATATTCACTACAAGATCTCAAAATACTGAAATGTTGAATTTCAGTATTTCGAGTCTGAATATTCGAAAAACCACATACACGAAAACCCACAATCACGAATACTACAATTGCGGCCATTCACATACGCACACACAAACCAGGACATAATCGCACACACCCATACACCTACCTAACTAAACAAACATAACAACACACACAGAAACACACTTAATCTACCTATAAGCAGGGGGGCAAGCCCCCCTGCACCCCCCACCTCCCTACTTCTATATAATAACTCCGAGGTTGCACTAAACACACAAATACACAAAAAACACCACACACACACACACACACTAAAATCCCTACCCATTATTCTCAAACACACAACACTTACCTGAAACCCCAGATAAATCCACAAACCGCACCACACATCACGAATGCAACACCATGATAGTGGCAAATTCAACATTTGTGGATTCGGCATAGTATAGTTTCGGTTAACTGCACTTTCCACTATTTGGTCTCGACGTACTGAATTTTGACATTTCAAGTAAGTTGAGATTGTCTAGTGTATATATATATATATATATATATATATATATATATATATATATATATTTATATTAAACACTTTAACTGTATCAAAGTTCACTGACACGTAAAAAAACACATAACTTGTAGAAACAAAGGAAAGCAGCAGGTACTTGTTTCACAGCAAAAATTAGTCGCCATAACTCCAACAGTATTCAGCAAAATATTGATTTAATTCCAGCAGTGAAATATTCACAATCTTCCAGCAAAAATTAATTAAAAACAGCAAAACAAAAAAGGTATATAAGCGACTGTTCAAAATGGCCACTGTTCTGTGAGCACTGCTATCACCTAGGTCTCTGATATACCCTGGATTAAAACAAACCCAGAAGGCAATGCAGAATTAATAATACAGAAATAACTGTATTTACTGCTAATATCATCCAGCAAACAAAAGAGGAAGAAAAAGTGTCAGATTCAGCTCAGAAACAGCAGGATTAACTAAGATTTCTGAATAACAGCTTAAGCCATGTGCTGCTAAGGCCCTGCATCTGACTGCAAGATTGGTAAAACACAATACAGCAAAATGTCAAAAGAGGAAAATAATATGGAGACAACAACTAAGACCAAATTCTCAGTACTAGCCTCACCTGAGAAAGACACAACTTCAAAAAGACAAAAGACAACTAAACAAACTGACAACTCTAAAACTACAAATAAATCCAAGACAGACCAGCCAGCTAATCTGGAAGTCATAAAATCTGCCTTATTACCTATCCAGCAAGCAATAAAGGACTTATCATTACTATTTGAAACCTTTGGTTACTCATTTAGCCAAATAATATCCGGAATGGAAAAATCTGAGTCCAAAATAATAGAAAATGAAATAAAAATAGACTCTGTTTCTCAAAGAACTGATGCCCATGACAAAGAAATACAAAACTTACAAGCAAAAATAACAGACCTGGAAGCAAGATCTCGAAGGAACAATATCTTCATCAGAGGAATACCTGAAACTGTACTTCATAACAATCTAATACCAACAATCAAGCAAATAATAAATTCCCTGCTAGAGGAACCTGAAGAAATGCAGCAAATAACAATAGAGAGAGCCCACAGAACCCTGAGGGAAATGCAAACACCACTGAAACCAAGACCTGTCTATATTAACATATTAAACTACCAAGATGTAAATAAAAGCATACTGGTAGCAAAGAAAAAAGGCACACTCACCTGGAATAATAATAATAAAATCTCCTTTGCTCAAGACCTCCAAATACAAATAAGACAAGCAAGACAACTACTATCTCCATACTGCAGGTTTCTAATAGAAAAAAAAAATCTAATTCCAGATGAAATATCCAAATCAGTTAATCTTCTACATCAAAGAGGTTAAATACATGGTCGCTAACCCCAAAGAGGCAAAAGAGACATTCCTGGCCGTTTTCAAGCAAATTCCAACTTCAGAAGTGAAATAAATCCACAAAAAAATGATAAAGGACCCTTGGATGAAAAAACGACCCCATTCATGAGCACTCTAGCTGGGATCCAACTCTGAAAGCTTCCCCTTGCTGTCTAGGCCCTTAAACCCACGATGTGAGCCATGAGGAACACAGGAGAAGGAAGTGCAGCCTGGGTAGGAACCAAAAATCAACTGCCATTTCTGATGAGCGAATATAGGAAGGAACCTCCTCCTGGGACATTGGTCTGCAAAATCAGTCCCCCTAAGAGTTTGAGGGCGCCATTAAGAACAGTCAGACAAAATGGATTTCAGCAAGCTCCAAAATATTTTACTGCCTGAAAAATGAAAATTGATCTGCACCAGCTAAAAGAAGAAAGCTGCACCATAGATGTCAACCAACCTGCAAGCAAAACCTTGAAGAAATAAGGTACTGTTGAACTGAACCATTCACTAAAACAGTACACCAAGTACTGTGTAGGTGAATGAAAATCAAGCCTTAAATAATAGGCAAGAAATAAACTGTCAGAACAGCCTAGCTCATAGATTAATATTGGGAAAAAATGTTAAATGTTTTATGTAAATACTAGAAATGTGTTAAAAGATCCTGGAGAGAAGTAATCTCAGGAAAATAGTAAAATAACCTAACAATCTTGGGGTAATGTAAATATAGCCTTAATATGTTAACTATAGCAGAAGGATTGTTTGGCTAAGCTTTTTTTTTTTTTCTTTCTCTCCATACTTCCTACCTCTGATAAATAGATGCAAAGTATATATTTTATAACCCACACAGATTGATGTGGAAAAACATTACAGGCACCAAAGAAGGCCTAAATCTGAATAAATAAAGGGGGGGGGAGAAGTCAAATGAAAGAAAAATGTAAAAATGACAAGATTGATTATTTAACAATATTACTATGGTACATATATTGCTATAATTTACTGAGTAATGTATATTAATATGCTGTTTTAAAAATACTATTAGAAAGAATTAGTCACAAGACAAAAACAATACATGCTGTACCTTAAATGCAATACCATAATTGTATAAATAATACGTTGGAAGAGGCTAGGGATATTAAGTAGCAGTGTTTGTTGAGGGAGCTAGTTTGTTCAGCTTTGTCCGCATTGTTTATAGTAACACAGGGGGGATATTATGGGTTAAATCTATATCTAAAAAGAAAACACATTCCAAGATTAGACGTAAAGGTAAACCATATAACAAACCTTCATCCCTCCCCGATTATTCCTGGTCCAGGGATATAGTGGTTAGGCACAGAGTAGGGACGGGGATAAATAGATGCTTTCCTAAACCATAACACAGTAACACATACAAAGATAACAAAACAAAACTAATATACATGGCATATCTGAGGAACACACCTAATAAATAAATGTTGGAAATAGAATCATGGAATGTTAAAGGGCTCCAAAACAAGAAGAAAAGAAAACTATTCTTACACCTTATATTAAAAACCACATCCAACCTCATACTAATACAAGAAACACACTTGACTGCAGAGCAATGGGTAGAAATTAGCAGAAATAAATGGAAAAGTCAAATCATAGCTTCAGAGGGGAAAACAAACAGTGCTGGGGCTGCCATAATAATTAAAAACCAATTTAAGGAAAAAATACTTAAAACCAAAGCTGACAAGGAGGGAAAATGGTGTTATGTAACATTTAGTAGTCCTACAATACCAAAACCTATAATGGTACTTATGTTTACGCACCCTGTAATAACCAGCAACACTTTTTACATCATTAAACCCAACCTTAAACCAATTTAAAAATCACTACCTAGTGACTGGAGGTGACTGGAACACATATCAAAACCCAGAAAAGGATAAATCTAATCTGACCAAATCACATAATAAACAAGCCACATTAGCCCTTAATCAACCCAAACAAGATTTCAAACTATATGACCCTTTTAAATATGGGAACAGTGCAGATAAAAAAAGGGAAATTCACATTCTGTTCGCAATGCCACAAAATGTGGTCAAGGATAGACTTCTTCTTAATCTCTGACATATTCATTAACATGGACCCAACAATAACTATACATACCAGGTTCTTTTCAGATCACTCCAAAAATCACACTGAACATTAACTGGGACAAAAAGATATATTTAGAGAATAGGGGTCATAATTGGTCATTAAACCCTAATTTACTTTCCAAAATGGATGTAATAAAAGAAACAGAAACAAAACTAAAAATATCTCTTACAAATATCACTAACTCCCAAGTACCAACTGACATAGAATGGGCTGCAACCAAAGCACAAATTAGAGGACTGTTTATCAAAAAAGCAGCATACTATAAAAAATAGAACTGAAAGAGGAGCATATACTGAAAGGAAAAATAGAGCATCTTGAAAAAGAACTAATAAATAACCCTAAGAGCCAAACAGAAGCAGAACTTTTAAAACTGCAAAGGGATCTATATATGTTAGAAACCAGGAACCTATCTTTTTATGAAGCCAGAATGTTAGCCACTTACGCAGAAGAAGCTGAAATACCATCTAGAGCTCTGGCCAGAATTATCTCCCAACACAAAAATGTCTTCAATATATCAGAAATAAACTACAGAGACAAAAACTACACAAAAATGAAGACATTATTAAAACATTTGAACAAATATACTCTCAAATATATGGAGCACAAATACTACAAAATTCAAAAGAAGATAGAACTCTTTTCCTTCAAAAACTGAAATTCCCTAAACTCAATTTAGACCAACAAAAAAAAAAACTAACTGAACTGATATCCATCAGTGAAATTATTACAACAATCAAACACTTAAAAGCGCATAAGGCTCCGGGTCCGGATGGACTCACATCAGAATTTTACAAAGCATTTTCCCCCTTGATAGCCAAACTACTATACTATACACTGAATTACATAATAAACTATAAAATAAATGATATCCACTTTAATGCCTCTAAAACCATCTTTATATTAAAAGAACACACAGACCCCAAAAACTCCGACAGCTACAGAGCCATCTCCCTCTTAAATATAGATACTAAAATATTTACCTCTATACTTGCAAACAGAATGAAAAATCTGATAGAGGAAATCATCTCCCCAGAACAATCTGGTTTTACACCACATAGATAGGCTAGTGACAATACATTAACATTAGATGCACTAATATCCTACGCTAACCGAAACAATATCAACATCTGCACAATGGTAGTGGATGCCCACAAGGCATTTGATAGGGTTAATCTAGAATTCTTACTCCAAACACTACCCCACTTTAATATACCCAATAACTTCATTCAGATCATCCAAACTCTCTATAGCAACCCATACACATCTCTATATATAAATAAAACTTGGTGAAATAGGATCCTAATAAAAATTGGATCAAGACGAGGATGCCCATTATCACCCTTCCTGTTTAACCTATACCTAGAACCACTCCTTCTATACATTAAACAAAATACATATCACAATCCTCCATCAATACACAACTTCAAAATATACCTCACTGCATTTGCGGATGATCTGAACATATACTGTACCACACCAAATTCAGATATAAACAAAATAATAGCTGCAATTGAACATTTCTCGACTATGTCTAACTACAAACTAAACCTCAATAAAACTAATATTTTCCCCCTAAAAACACCCAAACTCATCTCACTAATACCATTGTTAAACACAATAAAAATAAAAGAAGAAACTAAATACCTGGGAATCACCTTTTTCCAGAATAACAAAGACTTCTACCAACACAATGTAAACCTTAAATGGCAAAATATAATGCAAGACTGTAAAAGATGGAGCAACCTAAAACTACCATTCTTGACTAAAGTATCAATAATCAAAATGAACATTTTACCTAGACTAATGTATATATTCATGACATCACAGACAGCAATACATAATAAATTCTTCAAACAAATTCATACCTTCCTAGCAAAATTTATATGGGAACCCCCAAAATAAACAGAATCTCCTAACCAAAATTGACAATACCCAAAAGCAAAGGATGGCTAAATCTACCAGATTTTAAAATGTACTACTCAATCATTAACACTAACAGAATATTAAGATTAGCTGAACATAACCCGTCAATGGAAAATTGGTCTCCTCTTTGGGTGACGATCTATTATAGAT
>NC_056734.1:659253830-659396330 GCF_019279795.1 Protopterus annectens | reverse complement strand
AATGCATCTTTCAGAAATTAACTGTACTGTTAATGCTACATATAGTATTTTTGGCAATAAGACTCAAAAGTTAATATAATTTTGTTCCACTTTTCTATATATATTTTTATTGTTTCAATAATGTTTTTATAATTTATTAATATTGTTTTGTTTATATTTTTGCATAACACAATTCCTAAATAATTTAGTGTAAGTTCTTGTTTTCCTGTGATGGATTTATCTGTAACTTGTAATTCTTTTTTCTTATTTAAAAATAGAAATTTTGATTTTGATCTATTAAAGTGTAGACCTGAAATCTCTCCTAATGACTCTCTGGAGATTGATACGGTTAACAAAATATCATCAGCAAAAAGCATTATTTTAGATATGTACTGGTCATAGACTTCTATTCCTTTTATTCTTGGATTATTGCGTATTATTTCTGCAAGTATTTCTATAGTCAAGGCAAATAAAATAGGAGAAAGGGGGCATCCTTGTTTAGTACCCTTCATTATATGGTACTAAACATGTGCATGCATGTGCATGCAGTGTGATGATGTCAGCCACTACTTGTAATAAAAAAAAATATATACCATGAATTAAAGGGCCACTTGGGAATTCATGGCACCCTCTTATTTTGCCCTCAAAACCTGTAAATACCAAGGCATTTGGTATGGTTGACAGATATGTGGCACAAGTACGAGTTCTGAATATATGTGCTGGGTGGTCTGTTCATATATAATCTGCTGAGCATAACTGTGTCATTTGAGTTGGGAATGATTGCCAAAATACATGAAAAAAAACTTTATTCTTGTATATAGAAGTGAATGTGTTTATTGCATATCCTGATCTCCACCTGAAATGCTGCTATTCTGTAGGTAATTGCCTATTCTAAATAAGTAAAGAGTTTACTGAGCATTAGAACAGTTCAACAACATTTATGGCTGTTAAATTTCTTTTTCAGCCATAACTTAGCTGTGTACAACAGTTTTAGCTCTCTCTCTCTCTCTCTCTCTCTCTCTGTGTCTCTCTCTACCTCTCTGTCTCTGTCTCTCTCTCTCTCCCTTCGGAGGGTGGTGATGATAAAAAGTGTAGGCTGCTTTAATCATGCATACCCTGTAGATATGTGATATAGTACTGTTTCCTTTAGCCAGGTGTTCTATAATGTTTGAGTGTAGTTTGCCAGCTGGCCTAGAGTCCGTGATGAGAGATGAACCTGTTAACAATCTTTCTACTATGTTGTCATTTTGTGTGTCATTAAGGTTGTTATATTATTTCAAATGCTGATGTTCCCTAACTTTATTCACTCTAGTAACAAGGACAATTGGGTGACCTTGGGTATGCCTCATGACAAGTATTAAAGTCAAAAAAACATGTGATTTGCAAAACCCACTTCTTAAGACTGCATTTCATAAACAGGCAAATTAAATGGCTTAAGACAGAATAGTGAAAAGTTAAGCACTCACATCCTAAGTTTTAATATAAAAATTTAAGGACTGCTATGTTCATTCCATGAAAGAAAAGAGGAAATGGCTATTATACAGATCTATACATTCCTTACATGGTAAAACTAGGCAGCATGAAAACTTCTATTTGAACAAGTAAAATGTGAGAATAAGAAATACATTAAGAGAATGAAGTGTAAATTCATTATTAATATTAAAAAAAAAAACATGACTGCTGCATAATATGTTAGTGAAGGGGAAGATGAGAGAAAATTAATTAAATCAACAGGATTATGTGATCATACTACTATCTGGATGACATGGTCAGACTAAGCTGTCCTAGCATTTTTGTTGCAGTATAAACTTTAATGCCATTAATGAACATATTGGCGCAAAATGCAAAACAGTTAGTTTAGGAATATTCTGAAGTAAATCCGATGACTATTTGATCAGTTTTATAGGATTCTAGACCACAGACGGCAGAGTCAGTTTCACAAATTACTACAAGAGTTGCGAGTTCAAAAGTTCAGTACTCTAGATAAGATAAGTAGAAGTATTTTTTTTACCACACAGACACATGTAATGACAAATGTTTTGGTCTGATAGTACCATATGGATAAGATAAGCGACAGGCAAAGCTATACCACTGCATTCTCTGCTGTGTGGTGTAACTCAGAAGGTCATTAACAACACGAGAATGATACAATCAGGTTCTGATTGTCAGCAAGGAACTGATACAATCTGACTCTAATAATGTTTCAAATGTTTAACATCTTTTGTTCTATATATTATATATATGATTATGGATTAATGTAAGAGCTAACCTTATAAGAACCTGATGGTTTATCTTTTTTTGTGGTGACCCGCTCCAGGGATCTAAACCTTGTCATCACAATAAACAAAACATGCTGGAGGGATAGGTTCCTGACCCAGAGACTCCCCAGACTCTAGAATAGATTGCCCATACATGTCAAGCAGAGTGCCTCTTTGGACCTCTTCAAGAGGAACCTTGACGATTGGATGGGAGAAAGGAAATTCACCCCAGGGATCACGTCAGTCGCCCTGCTAGACAGGGGTCCAGGAAAGTAAATAATGTGGGAAGAAATAGCCAGGGAATTGTTATGGCTAGGCTTGTATAAGCCCTAGGGCTGATAGCCTAGTACCAACCTATGACCTTTGAACCTATGAACCCTTCCTACCATAATTAACTAACAGGGCACAATCCTATACCTTTCAGGTCTCCTTGAGTTTGCAGAACATCTCAGATTTTGCCTCCTATTTTTGTCTTGTCTTTCATAACATTTTAGATTGCTTGGTAAATTGCTGATGATTATAACCCATCAGTAATGTCAGACATTAAGGTTTCGCATATTTTGTTGCTCAGAAAATGCCTATTTTTGCTCCCCACCCTGCAGCTGACCATCAACTGGGATCAAACAGGCCTATGTCTAGGGCCAGTGAGAAAACTGAGGACACTCGTAGCATCGTACTGCTGGTGAGAAGTGTGTTCTAACCCCATCACCCTTTGAAAGCACCATAGTGGCTACCTTTGGGCCATGCATGCTCTCTTATATGCATCAGACCCACAATACATTGACATTTTAGATGTGATTCTCCACAACACATCTTCTTCTTCTTACTCAGAATTTTGTTAAGTTCTCAGAAAATTCAGTCTGCTCTGAGTATAAATATTATTTTAATACCCTTCATGACAGCTGCTTCAGCTTGCTAGTGCCTATGAACTTATCACCTTAAACTTGCAGTTTCATTAAAAACGTTTTACTGTCTAGTTAATGCATTTTCAATTGTGTTTTCCTATTAAAAGTGTGAAATAGGGTATTGATAGGAAGGAAGTAACTTTCCTACAGAAACATTAGCACTCTGGGCATATTTCCTTTCTACTTACTCTGAAGTACACCCATTTTCATAAGCTGAATATCTGATCTGTAGGGGCTGATTCATAACTGACTGTTTTTTTAATGCTAGTTTAACTATAATAAAAAAACTAGCATTAAAAAAACAGTCAGTTATGAATCAGCTCCTACAGATAATAACATAGGCTGCAGTGGTGCAGCAGTTAGCGGTGTTGCCTCACAGCAAGAGGTTCTCCGGTTCGATTCTCGGTTGGAGGGCCTTTTGTGTGGAGTCTGCATGTCCTCCCTGCAGTTAAGTGAACGTTAAAAGACATGCAGGTAGGGTGTGAATGTGTGGGTGTTCCTTTGTTGAAGATTAGACGCTGGGCTGGCAACTCGATACTGTAAAAATCCACTACTAATCATTAGCGAATTGGTGATCCGCTGTGGCAACTCCTAACTGGGAGAGCCAAAATACTTTTTTTAGTTTAACTATAATAAGAAATCACCTACTTCTAGAATGAACCTATATCAAAAGGTAAAACATCTTGATGAGCTTGCAGAGATAGTCTTAATATGAGTTATAGGCATTCAGTACTAATTGTGCTATAAAGGTATTAATAAAATATAGTAGGAAAATAACTTGATAAAATTATCAAATTAAATAGCTTGTTATTTTTGTCTACAACTGGCTTTTGGATTACAGATGAAAGACAACTTCCTTATTGAACATACAGATTTATTTATTTATTTGTTTTGCTTGCAACTGGGATTTAGCTTATTCTTCCTATTAACTTTAACAGATTAACAGATAAGTGTCACAGATACATACACTGTGAAAATAGTACTTAGGGGTCTGTTACATACTGAGGCTAGACATCAATAATGTGTTTGCAATTTTCCGTACAGGACATATTCTGTTGAAGTGTAGTAATTTTTCTGTTGTTTCTGCATTTTCATATCCAACTGAACATATTATGCAATTCACAACTGAGGTCATACTTATGATTTGCCATTCTTGAAATCCATTCATATTCTACCTTTGTAAAGCTTCCCAGTCACAATATATAGCCAGGTAAGCCATATATGCACCAACAAAGAGGGTAACTTCAAAGTATATAACTATACCACACATTGTATAGAAACAACACTCATTGAAGCCCTTGGTAAGGGCATGTCTTTTGTGCCTTTTAGGAGAGTCAACATTCCTGAGATCTTGTTGGGTCTGAAGTAATTTTTCATAAACTAAACTTTAAACTGTTATTTAAAGAAGATGCACAACCCTCCCAATTTCTTTGAGTTTACAGTAATTTTACTCCTCCATTGAATCCACTGCTGCGTGTGTTCCAAAAAATCTGTGAACTGGATATAAAACATATGGGACACAGAAAGTGTCAAATTACACATAATCAGCCTAGAAAAGAAGAAGAAGCCTTACATGATATCAGAATTACTGGCCTAAGATCCATGGAGCCTGATAAAGGTGGACCTCATCATGGAACAGAAAGAATATTCCAGGAGAATTAAGGAAATGTTAAACAACAGTGTTCACAATGAAGTATCCAGAAATCAATTAAATCAATCATACAGGAGAATCACATCCATTTTAAATAATATGGTTATAGAAGGAAGAATCAACACTGAAGAATTTAATTTCCTTAACAATATCTCTACTCTGCCAAAATTCACAAGGACCTTAATAATCCTCCTATGCATGCTATTCTGGACGCTAAGTTTGTGTATTATAAATTAAAAGACATTCTCAAGACTGAACCACAAGTCTGCAAAGATTCCTTATGTTCTTAAAAAGCATCAATAATACCAGCTATGTGGAGACTGACCTACTGAGACTGACCTACTGGTCACTGTTGACGTTGTTGATTTATACATGGTGATATCACAGGAGGTGGGATTGAACTGATTCCATGAGTTTCTTGAAAACAAAGGCTTGAATAATGATCAGACCAGTCTCCTGGAAGAATTGTTGGAAATTGTCCTTACCAATAATTATATTTTTTATGAGGGGCAATTGTATTATCAAAACCAATGTGTGACCATGGGAGCAAATTGTGGCTCTGTTTATGCCAATATTCTAATGGCTAAATTGGGATACACCTTCATGTTTATTGGCCCCTTTAATAAGTTTGTGAGATTTTACACCAGATACCTGGATGATCTGTTTATCATCTGGCAGGACACTGAAGAGAAGCTGATGAAATTTATGAACTACATCAACACAAGTGCAGAGTATTTGAAATTCACAGTAAATAAGGATAAGATCAATATTCATTATCTGGATGTTTTTTTTTTTTGTCCAAGGACTTAAACAGTGGCCGTTATGTTTTGAGGATTTATCGAAAATCAACTTACTCCATCTCCTTCCTCCATTTTTTGAGTGCCCATCCCCTTGCTCAAAAGATATCAGTAGGAAAGGGATCATTTGTGAGGACCACAAGAATGGTCACCCTGGAACAAAACTGCTGAGAAGAGTGTGCTACTTTGGAAAACATGTTTTTGGCAGGGGGTTACCCAAAAGAGTTTTTAACTGGCCTTAAGGAGGAAGTGATGATGAAAAACAAAAGAAAATACTACATCCCGATACTCAATAACCAAGACCACCAGATTATATGATGGATACTTAAAAAGAATTGGGATTTATTTAAAGAACAAGTAATTTCCGTGGTATCCCCGAAGTCTCAGAATAACACACTAAACAAGTGTAGTGGGTCCAAAAACAAAACAGTGTAAGAAACTTCTCTGTGTGGAAGATTTTCAGTCCATATATCTCTAGTTAATCACTGTATATTAATCAGATAAGACAATAGTAGTAGAAGTAGTGAACTTAAACTCGTCTTAAGTCAAAACAAAACAAAACAAAAAATAATAATAGAAAATATATAATTGCACAGCATTATTAAGTATTCAAAAGTAATCCAAGCAAGGCAGGCAGTCTGTTTCCAGTTGAAAATCCTTTATTAAGTACAAAGACAAGCAATCCAAGTAAAACAAAAATAGAGTAATAATTTCCTCACAAGCTTTCTAAATATATATATATATATATATACTTTTTATCAGGCATGGGAGTGTTTTATTGTGCTGTAAAACAAAGTGTTATTGGTACACATGTTAAATTCATATCCTTTCCCCCATCAGTGTGACATTCGACACAGCCATTTACCTTGATTACTTTCTGAAACCTCTAGCAGAAAAGAATAAGTCATACATGAGAGATTCAATGGATTTTTGAGGAAAATAAAAACATTACAGTGGAAGCTGACAGTATTTTATTAACTATCGATGTGGAATCCTTGTACACAGTGCTCCCTCATAATTACTGTATAACAGCAGCTATGGAGTCTTTTAAGAAACATAATTAGGGTACACATGCACAACTGCAAAAGTTAAGCAAGCTCATTAATCTTGTACTGGACTTCAATTTTTTTACTTTCAATGGCAAACACTACAAACAAAAATCTGGTATAGCAATGGGGCTGCCATGGCTCACAGCATAGCTAACATAGCCCTGGGCAAAAGGGAGGAGGACTTTGTGTTAAACCACACAGACTACATACAGCATAGCACATGCTATTTACATTTTATTGATGACATATTTGTTGTGTGGGAAGATGACACCTTGCAGCTTGGAGATTTTATCACTTACCTCAATCAAACAATCACCTTCCTGAAGTTTACCTCTTTTCCGTAGCTATACTTCAACCACTTTCTTAGATATGCAGATTTCCAAGGACATCAACAATAACAGAATCACCACTGATCTATTCAGAAAACCAACAAGGGTTAACTTATTACTCCGCAGTAAAAGTCTACATCCTACAAAAAACAAGTATAATGTAGTGAAGTCCCAAGGCTATAGATTAGCTATAATTACCACAGAGATGGAACCATTTTTGAGAAACCTGAACGACTTAGACAATGATTTTCTAGTGAGAGGCTATGAAAGTCAGATGTTAAAAAACATCCTGGAACCCATTATAGAACTGAAAAGGACTGAAGCACCTTCACTTAACCTCCCCAGTAGAAGAATGTTAAGTAATTCCACAGAGAATAACAAATGCAAAAATAGCTGCATCCTGACATACACTTTGGATTATCACAGTATCAAAAATGTTATTGAAGAAAACTGGGACATTGTCACAGGAAACCCTTTTCCGATTAACATCTTAGGTGAAGCCCCATCATTTGTTTATAGGAAGGCCATGAACATTAGAAGTTTTGTTGAATTTAAACCTAGACCATATGAGAAAAACACTAAAAGATGTGAAACTAATTGTACATTTTGTATATTTATACAGAAAGGTGATAGTTTTTATTGCCCTTATTTAAAGAAAATCGTTAAAACCAGTGCAGGAAGTGATTGTAACACTACAAAAGTAATTTACAGGGCACAGTGCAATGAATGTGATGCATTTTATGTGGGCAAGACTGTAAATAAACTCGTGTAAGATTTCATGTCATCTGTCAGAAATCTGCTCTGGATGTAAAAATAATGCACTAGCCAAACACCTTTCCCTTCCTAAAAGACACGCAGGTTTTAAGTTCCAGATCCAGGATCGCATAGACATGGGTGATCTTGAAGGAGACATCCCGAATATTCTGGAGAAACATGAACTCATGTGGCAATTAAAGCTGAACTCTTTTAGGAAGCCTGGACTAAACCACTACTCTTCAATTAAAAGTGCACTGGAACTTAGAAAATTGCCACATTGTTTACATGACTAATTGTATTTTATTTTAATTTATTCTACCGGTTGGTTTTAAATACCATTTTAAATCAGTTGTAATTTAAGTGTATATTTTGTTTCCATCATCATACATACATTTTTTCTTATTTTTATTTTTTTTTCTGGTTATTTTTTCCACTTTATTCAAAATTATGTGTAATAACAATGCTAACTAATTATACAATTATATATATTTGTATAGATTGTTTTTAGGGTTCTTGTACACAGACCTGAAGAAGTCTGGAAGTACGAAAGCAATCTTTGTTAACAATAGGTTATGAAAATAGAAACTGATTTTTATATGCAAAATGTATATGTATATATTTATATATATATATTTTGATTGCCACATGAACTAAGTTTGATATATTTCCAGCCATGTAGTATATTGTCTTGGATAAAATCACAGACTTAATAATCTACTTAATAATCTGGTTAAATAAGAGGTACCACATCATTATAAATTTTATTTAAAGTACATAAGGGTTATATTATTATGACAGCTACTAAGAAGAGCAGGACCAGCTCAAATGTCACACTGATGGGGGAAGGGATGTGAATTTAACATATGTACCAATAACACTTTGTTTTACAGCACAATAAACCACTCACATGCCTGATAAAAAGTATATATATATATATATATATATATATATATATATATATATATATATATATATATATATATATTTAGGAAGCTTGTGAGGAAATTATTACTTTATTTTGTTTTACTTGGATAGCTTGTCTGTGTACTTAATAAAGGATTTTCAACTGAAAACAGACTGCATGCATTGCTTGAATTACTTTTGAATACTTAGTAATGCTGTACAATTATATATTTCTATTATTATTTTTTGCTTTGTTTTGTTTTGACTTAAGAAGAGTTTAAATTCACTACTTCTACTACTGTTGTCTGATCTGATTAATATACAGTGATTAACTAGAGATATATGGACTGAAAATCTTCCACACAGAGAAGTTTCTTACACTGTTTTGAGATTTATTTAAAGAAAACAAGGAACTTCTGCAACTACTCCAGAACACCCTTTGGAGTTTTCAGAAGAGGGAAAACCTTAAAAAAGATGTTGGAAGGTACAGCACTTAATTACAATGTAACCAGTAATGTCTGTAGAATGACCAAATGTTGGCAATGTTCTTTCTGTAGATGGATCCAAGTGGGCGACTCTTTTTGAATAAAAAAGCAATATGCTCACGTTAGAGGAAAATATAACCATTAAAACAAAGGTGTGGTTTATGCTGCTCTTTCTCAGGTATGTCCATCATTTTATATTGCAAAGACTGAACATGTCTTAAAAGAAAAGATGTATGAACATCTTTATGATATACAAAAAGGTAAAAGAATGAACGCCCTGGCTAAACATGTAACAGAATTTCATGACCATTATTTTTATTTTGTGGATGTCGAGCAGATCCACCAAGGGGCTAGAGGAGGCCCGTGGCACTTATTTCTAGAAAGAAGAGAAGTATTTTAGCAGCTGGTGTTTCAAGACGATGTTCAGCCAGGCATTAATGAATGTATTTCCATTTCCAGTCTGTTAAAATTAAAGGCTTTAAGAAGATAATGTAAGTCTGCCTTTAACGGGGTGCTGGCTCAATTCTGGCACTTTGATTTGCTGTTGAGGAGTGATGTCTTACATAAATTCTTGGCCCTACTACCTTGGATTTATCTGATGAAGTTTTGTAGTGAAACAAAACAAAAGCACTTATCTTACTTTAAACAAATTTTATTAAAGAGATTTTTAACTCTCTTATCTGCTATACAGTTTTTTTTGAAGATTTGCATCTTATTGTTCTGAACAGACCAGGGTTTGTAAGCCAATGAGCTTTTGTAGCTTTTACTTCAATTTGTTGTTTTGTTGCTTTTTTACCTTGTGAGCTAATATGTAGATGTCCCAAAACTGCATTGGAAGATAGTAGTAAAATGTGCTGCATATAGTGAATGTGCCTTAAACTTCCTAAGCTTAACCAATATATGGTATTCTGAACAGTATTTTTGCAACTCACACCCTTACTCCATGAATTCCTCATGAAATTGCTCAACACATGGGCCCAAATCGTTCTATCTAGAAATGCAAGTGCTACAAACTTCTTAACTTGCAGATTAAACTTGACAGACAAGCCATACAGTGTGCTTAATCCTAACTTGTGAACCTTATGCCAGCTGCTCTGTGCATAATGGAAAATGGAGCCCCTACACTCTGTCCCATTCAATAATACTTTTTATTGCTGCTTGTTTGAAATCACACAGCATGAACTTCACATGTGTTTCCATGTTTTCAGAGTTCAGCATCTCAAAATGTATTGCCACATTAGATTATAACTCTTCAGAGAGTTCTTTGATGTTAAGCAAAACATGAGAGGTACTGTCTTGGTAGAAGAACTGTACTTGAGAAAACCATGACTGCTGTAGAGCTGCCAACATACCTGACCCCTGGAAGAAAAGTAGCATCCATTAGTCACACCAAGGCAGCTGACAAATCCGACAGGTTCTGCGGTGTAATAATGCCACACCAGTAATACTAGATATGGAATCTGTACTTGAAGAAGCTATTCTTAAAGGACAATAATGTACATCAGGATTTTGAAGGAACACATCCTGGGTAACGCTTGTAATAAAAGCTTCTACCTAATGCAGTTCACTTTCTGTAATGCAGCCCTTCTAGTGGGCATAGCTACAATGCTTCATACAGATGTGCTTGCTATGACATAGTCAACTACTAAGCATGATGTGCCCCTACACATCTTAATCCTCTCCCTTATGTTTGGTACTTGCTTTATATTTCTCTACCTCAGTAGGGTCACTCGCATGATGGTCAGTGGTAAACCTCTGTAATGCTTTCCTGTGTGCTGTACTAATAAAAACTGCTCTCCCCTTGCATCTTTGTGTCAGTTTTCTCTCACTTGACCAATATTTTCTTAAGCTGTGACACATTTCTGTATCATAGAGTTAGCCATCTATGATTAGCACCTTCTTCCCTTTGTGTGATGCTATCATGTTGTCATGCCACCAACATTCTCTAAAGGGCAAATTGCTGAATGTAATTCCATAAGTGCTATGCAAATGTAGTGAATGGTAGAATGTAATGTGTAGCTTGGTAAACATACACTTTTATACTGAGTCAACAGTATGAGTTTCGAAATTGTGAATTTCCAATATTACACATTATTGACATAGTCTGAGTTTCTGGTTGTCAACATCTTGTTGAGTTGATCTTACGAAATAGATCCATTGTAAATCCTGTTATCACAAGAGTCACTGGCCTTTCCACATCTCAAAGTCCTGCAGATTTGCAAATTGGTGCACCTCTGAAGTGCCCATATATGCACTTATGACATGTGCTTGTATTTGTGTGCATTGTGTTATGCACTAGAATTCTATCAAGAATTACTTTTTCTCCTTATGGCTGCCGAATGCCAGGAAAGGTTTCAAGTCTCTCACAACTTTGAGTAGAATAAGGCTGAGTTCAGAAAATGAATGATCAAATATAAGGTGTCCATTAGTTTGAAGGAAAATTAGGTAAAACCAATGCAAGGATTAGCAAGGTTCTGATATAGCAATGCAGATTCATTTTAGATAAGCAGACACAAAAGCAGCAAGGCTCAATTTTTTAATGAATATGCAAAAACTATATCATGAAGTTACGCTAATTAGTTGTAGCTAATATAGCAAAATATGACAAGGAGTCTGCAAAATGTCAATAGGCTTTTCCAGACTTTGTGGAATATTTGTAAATCTGTGTTATGATCAGATGACTATGTAATCTAGTTATAAAAAAGAAAAATAGCAGGTAAGACATTACAGTTCTGATTAAAGGGAGTTCCATTTGCTTGACTCAGAAATGCAGAATATTCTGTCTCTTTAATAGCCTGGATAAAGCTTGATACTGAGAAAAGGTGAATATTATCTCTTTGGGGCCAAAAAGAATGGTGATTGTCTAGAAGTTTGATTTATTTTGCAAGTAAAAGGTATAAGGTCTAGGATATTTATACAAAATCAGAGTCATAAAAGATGATATAAATAAGTCCAGATGGTTGAAAATCAAAATATTTGAAACCATTTCATTTAAATATAAACCCATCAAAATGTGCAAAATATAACATGCACACAATAACTTATAGTATTTCTTGTGGTATGCACACCAAAAGCATCTCATAAAGACCTGTACTATATGCACACTCCATAACCCTAACTTAAAATTCAGCCCTGTCACCAGTCCAAGTCAGAACTCTAATCTTAGTGCTATTGACTTAAGCAAAACATGACCTTACTCAAACTACACTTCAAATGAAAAGTATAGTCACAGCAAAATACGGCCAAAAATATTTTGGGGGGGATCAAAAGTTCGCACACACCCCCTGCCCTTCTATGAGGTTGCAGCTCCACACCTAATAGCAAACTGTGTATTCCCCTGCATCTTAGTATAAAAGGAAAAGACCCCTATAGGTTTTAATTACAGACATATTTTGACCATTTATACTCAGCATTTCTTTCACTGTAATGTTTGCTCAAAACTAATTCTTTCAAAGTAAAATTCACACATATGAAGTTGTACCACAAGGAAAAAAACTGAAATGAAAAAAGAAGTCAGTTTTGTAATAGTTCTTAAAGATCAGCTTAAGTACAAATAAGACTATCACATAGTGATTCTACCAACAATTGGGAGAGAGTGTGATTTGCTATTTAAGTAAGATCCCCTAAAGAGTTTAAGATTAGGCACCTTAAGTGTGTAGCCATTGCCAGATTTAAGTGCTTAAGTAAATTCAGTGAATAAATATTCAACAAATAATTTCTACCATTCTTTCTACTGCATATATTACTTTTTTTCATGACATTTGTTTGATAACAGTTTATTCAATTCCATGTGTGCGCATGCCAATTGCGCAAAAATTGCACTGGATCAAATTACATTTAACTGAATGTCATGTACCTCACTAGACACCTGCAACAACTGAAGAGGCAGCAAAAGTACCTCACAAAGAGGATTCTAGGCCTTAAACACTTTTCCTATATGGACAGACTCAAAAAACTCCAATTATTCTCTGTCTCATATTGCCTACTTAGAGGTGATCTCTGCTTGACTTACAAAGCCATGTCTGACCCAGCTCTGTTAGAAATGCTACAGCTAAAGAAATCCCAATCCCTCTGCACCACACACTTCAGAGACCTCAGCCTCATTACCACAATCAACAGAACGTGCTGGAGGGACAGGATCATAACCCAGAGACTGCCCATGCTAAGGAATAGGCTTCCCATATATGTCAAACAGAGCATCTCACTGGCTCTCTTCAAGAGAAATCTTGATGAGAGGATGGGAAATAGAAAATTCACCCCACGGATCACTCCAGTGACTCTATTCGACAGAAGTACTGGAAACCACGATCAAATGGAGGCAAGTACGAAACACAAACTCACCAAATCACAAGCACCAGTGGAGGAAATAAAGCCCAAGTTTTTTCTTTTTTCTTCACTTTAATATAAATCCAAGAAACGACAAGTAACTCCAGCACCACAAAGAAACCAATATCACTACACTTCAAAGCACATAAACGCTATGTCTCCACACTTGCGTTTTCGTTTACTCCACTTCCTCGGATGTGAATGAATAATTATGACAAATACAAGCTACTTTATATATACTCACTCATTAACTTAATTAATTAAATATACTTCAATTCCTTAATTATTTAATTATCATTTCTCCTCATCAGATCCTACCAAATACAACTTGGAAGCGTGCAAATCTTCACATAAATAACTTTAAAAACATTCCTACTTTAAAACATTGTTGTATTAAAATAAAATATGTTTCAAACTCTATTTATTGTTATATTATACATTAATTATATTATATAATAAATACATATATACCACCCACTTTTATAAATCATTGAGAAATGCATTAAATAAAATGTAATGTAACAGCACCATCTAATGGTGGAAATAACAATTTATCTTAACAATTCATCATAAAAGCATACAGGTATTTTGAACTGTTATACTATACAATTTTCAAAACATACATACTAATGTACTATAGGTTAAATAAGCTACCAGGGAAAAACTTTGAGTTTCAAACATTTGATATAATCAAATTGAAACATCCCACAGTTCACTTATAATTTTGCTGCCCTCATTTTCAAAACTGGGGCCAGCGACACATTGTTATTAAGGCCAGGTGGTTTACTGGACTCTAAGTGAAGTTGCCATAACAGCTCTTTGTACTCAATTGTGTCCTCCCAAGGTCCACCTCTTATATCTTTTGTTACTACTACCAAGACAAAGAAGGAGAAAGTAGCCTCCACACATTTCATTTTATGTCTGTAGAGAGCATTATTAATACTATTGATCTTGATGTCATAGTTGTGCTCATATATTCTATTTTTTAATTTTCTCTCTGACCTGCCGACATAAAATGCATCACATTTTCTACACAAAGCCAAGTAGACTATTCCATTAGTCTGACAATTCACATATTGTCTACTTTGAATCACAATGTCCCTGCTACTAATATAAATCGTATCCTTGGCACATATATATGGACATTGAGAACAACTTCCACATTTATATGTGCCCACTCTCCCCTTCTTCGCTCTAGTACTTTTTGATTTATCCTCAGAAAAATTTTTGAGGCTTTTACCTTTCCTGTAAGTACATTTTAAGGGGTATTTGATCAGGCATCTCAAGTCAGATATTTCCCCAAAGTTTTGCCATTCATTTTCTAACAAATTTCTAATTTTGGTTGCTTCACCACTATAGTCCAATACAAAGTTATTATTCCCCTCATACTGATCATTTTTAACTTTATCCTTCTGCCATCCCTCCCTCCCTAAAATAGGCTGAAATTTGTCAACCCTACCTTTCGTAACCTCATCCTCAATTTCCTGTATTAATTTGTTGAGGTAGCCTCTAACTAAAAACATATTATGTAACCTTTTACATTCTTCTCTAAAATCTACTTCTCTAGAAGTCATTCTACTACCCCTCACAAATTGGCCTTTTATTATGCCTTTCTTTTGATAGAGAGGATCAGCACTATTATATGCTAAAAATGAATTAGAATAACTTTCTTTCCTGTACACTTTAGAAAAAAAATCATTCTCACCTTTTCCTACAAAAATGTCCAAATATTTTAAACTTTCCTTATCCTTTACATAAGTAAAAGTGAGAAAGTTAGTAGTTTGAGATATATACTCAAAAAAAGAGAGGTAAACTCTACATCAGTACCCACCCATAAAAAACATATATCGTCTAGGAAGCGTTTATAAAGCTTCCAAAAATGCTTATATTGAGAATTTAAAATATATTTATTTTCCCAGGCTGACAAAATAATATTAGCATAAATAGGCACATCTCACACTCATTGCTACCCCCTTAACTTGTTTAAAAAATTCTCCTTCATAATGCAGAAAATTATTGTTCAAGACCAACTCCATTAATGTCAAAACCAAACAGAAATCATTGTGGGAAAATTTACCATATTTAATCAGGGCCTCTTCGAACCACTCTAACCCTTCCTTATAAGGGATAGAGGAAAAAAGGTCTACAATGTTCATTGTAATGAAGGTTATATTTTTGTCAAACAATTCCATCTTTAAATTCTGCAATAAATCCCATGAATCCTTCACTATACCTACCCCCTCATTCAGAACTTCTTTCAACTTTTTATCCAGCCATTTGGCTATAGGTGCTGTAATAGAGCCTTCTGATGATACTATCGGCCTCATGGGTGGGTTGGTTACATTCTTGTGAACCTTTGGTACCCCAAATATATTCAGTACTTTGGGTTTGTCCACATATAAATATCTGTATGTGCTCACATCAATTACCCCATCTATTAATAAATTGTTAAGTGCCACAAAGATTTTTTTATTACCAATATTTATTTCGTTTAATGAAGATCTCATATACCTCTCCTCATTTTCCAACACCTCCAATATTTTGGCTTCATAATATACCTGATCCATAATAATGGTTCCACCACCTTTGTCCGGTTTGAGTATTCTAATACTTTGGTCTTTTGATTGCTTCTGCAATAGTTTATTTTCTTCTTTAGTTAAATTAGATCCTACCCAATTCTTGGATAGCTCCCCCCTAATTTTCTTCTCCATCATTACTTCAAAATTTCTTAACTGTTGATTTAAAGGGGGGTTAAAAATACTTTTTTTTCTTTAAAGCACTCATATTGGGGCTGCTTTCATTTTGTCCTTGAAAAATAAGTTCTAGGTTTTTCTTTCTTAAGAACAATTTTAAATCTATCAAAACTTTGCTAACGTCAGCCTTCCTATTTGGAACAAATTTCAAGCCCTTAGTAAATAGTTGGAAGAAAACTTTTGTAACATCCAAGCCACTATAATTGTAAATACTATAATCATTTAATTTCCATACCACCCCTTCCTTAACAATCAAATTAACCGATGGTTTGGGCTCCAAAACACTTTTCCCAATAACTACCATTGTTTGAATGTCCTGTTCCTGTACTGGTACTTTTTGCCTCCCACCCCTCCTGATAGTTTTTTTGAAAATTCTTTTGATAATTATTCCTAATTCTTTCTGACCTCCTCAATTCCGGATACTCCTGATAATCACTCATATTCTCACTTTCCACCATTACTTCAAAATTATCTTGCTCACTTTGGTCATTCTGATTGTGGGCTATATTATAACTTTGAGGGAAGAAATTCCTAGGTTTTGGATAATTTGTTTTTTCTTTGTACTCCAAAACATCCCTATCCAATTTCCTACATTTTCTTTCATACACATTGCGCATACTTTTTCTCAATACTCTTCAAAATCATCTGATATTTGTTTTGACTTTCCTCCACAGAAAAAAGTAAGTTACTAATGATTAATGAATTAAACTCATCAATTCTTTTGTTCAATCCTTCCATTTCTCTTATATTTTCCCTAATAATTGCTTTTATAATATCTAGACCACAATTATCAAAAATGGTTAATAAATCCTGATGAAATTCACTCCCAGCTTTAACTTTATTGGGGTATTTGCATACCCTCAGTCCTTTAGGGACTATTTTCAAATTTATACACTCATTTAAATATGCATTCTCAAGTTCCAAACTTTTATATTTAAACAACATTTCATCAAATAACTTCATATTGTGATTAAATTCCCTTCTTTAACATTAACTTTTGGTGGGTTATTTCCATTAAAACTAGAAGTAGAAGTACTGGAAACTAAGGTCGGGTGGCATGATGCCAGGGCAATCCTATGGGCTAGGCTTGTAAAGGCTCCAGGGCCATTAGCCTAGTACACACCTATGAAACTATATAATGCTATTTGTACAAGTCTTTGACTTTAGTGTTGGCGAATGGATATGGAGTGGTTCTAGGAGTGAGCTTTTGACTTTGTTTGCAGTTAAGGTTAAGATTAGAGATAATCATAAGTTACATAGGGTCTGTCTCCTATATAAGGGTGTTGTTAAAGTGAATGTCACATCTACCGCTGTTTTGAAGATTTATTAAGTATTTCTATACAGACAAGACTGTTCTAGAACTTCTGAGATTTTCAACATTTGAGTCTTAATAAGTGGCCTTTGAAAAATTTATGTTGAATCAGATGCCATGAAACATTATAGGTAAAAAGGAGTAAGTGGTCTGGACATTCGAATCATTACGATTTGACTCTTAGTTGCTAGTTACTAAACTTTTTTTGTTATAAAATATTATACTTCTCCAAAATGTCTGAAAAACTATTATCAGAACATATAAAATTCCTAAATTTCATAATTTGTTGATTATTTTATGATTTTGTCCAACATAGCTTACATCTCAATCTGCCCACCAGCAAATGTACTAGTTTACAAGATCAGAATTACAGCATCAGTAGGTTGTGTTACATAGGTATTCCACTAAAACATCTATCCCTGGGATTTATTAAATGTGTTTTTCTGTGCAGGAACAGTGTAGCTACTCCTGCACTGAATATGGCCACCAAGCGATCCAGTAAACTAGTGTTTTGACGTGCACGAGCCTGCCTACACTGTTCCTGCACAGAAACCCATGCAGAATGCTAATTACCTCATTTGCTGGTGAAAACCATGAACATGAGGTGAATTAGTGATTCAGCAAGCGGGCAGGTATCCATGCAAGAACAGTGTTAGTTGCAGAAATGTATTCAGCTACTAGCTGAATACATTTCTGCAAATTACAAAATGAATGCATGACAGCTCCAAAAAAAGCATGTAATATACTCTTTAGGGATGTCAATGGCCAAATATATGGCCATTGGCATGGAAAAGTGCTTCATTTTTATAAAAATCGAAGTTATTTTTTTTTGGCCGATCTCAGATGTTTAAGCTTCGGGCAGTGGCATGCAAATGGGATCGTGTAGAAAATAAAAAAAATGTGAATACTCAATTTTAAGGGAAATATGCATTTTGCCATTATAGTCTATGGCACGCAGAATTAACACAATACCAGGGAACAGTGGTCGTCAAGGAGAAAGGCTCTGGGGTAGTGCAGTAACTATGGACTAAGGCAGTGGGGTATGCAAATGAAAGGAAATTTACTGAATCACAAAAATATTAAGTGCCAAACTGCACCAAACCGTGTAGGTGCTATAGCATGATTGTGTAACTAGGTGGAGCAACAGACATGAAAAGGGTGTGTGTCAGGCATGGTGCAAGCACATTGGAACCCTATGGCGCACAGATAAGCTTAGCTAAGCACAGCTAAGCAAGGGAGTGTGTCTGAGGTTGTATTGACTTATTCCATGAAATGAAGAGCATGTTTGTGTCCAGGGAGGGCCATTTTTTCGTGTTTACATTAGCTAAAAGTCTAAAAAAAAAAAAACCTGGAAATAGCAGGTCTGTTTACATTTCAGTACCGGGTTTGCATGGCATGCCTTGGGGCTTAAAAGGGGAGGAAATGGAAAGGGGAAAAAAAAGGAAAAAAAAAGGAAAATAGCAGAATAAAAGCAATCAAGAACAACTTCCATAGCTACCAGGTGAAATGCATCATACTCAGTCAATCATACAGGCAGCATCTGCGGCTCAACAGTAAAAACTATGCAAACACTTTACAGTATTTTTTCCCACAAACTCTGCACCATTGAAGTACACATGTGGGGGAATTTTAACTGGAAAAATGTTATGGGCTGCCACTGCTTGGATCTATCAGTATGTGCTAGAGGCTGAGGGTGGAGAGGAGGATAATGCTGACAACCACCACAGATCGAGGAGGAGGAGAAGAGTGTTCAGACACAGGGTAACTTACCAGGGGCTACATGATTTGGAGATAGTAGAGCACTACAAGGTGGACAGAGACATACTTCAGCAAATCACTGAGCTGTGCTGGCCTCAACTCAGCTCTAGAGCAAACAGAAGGGAATCCATCCCAGTGGAGACCAAGGTATGTGTAGCCTTAAGAATTCTAGCTATAGATACTTTCCAAAGACCAACTGGGGACATCATGGGGGTCTCACAGGCATCTGCATCCAGGGTACTCCATCAGCTCCTGGATGCCATGCTACCTAATGCCAGTGAGCACATTTATTTTCCCAACACAAATGAGGTGAGGACCAGCAATATGTGTCTCTTCCACCATGTAGCAGAATACCTGGAGGTACTGGGTGCAATAGACTACATGAACATCCACATCAAAGCATCACCTGGTGAACAGGGTAGGGTCTACATAAACCACAAGCGATTCCCCTCCATCAACTGCCAGGTCATGTGCAATGCAATGCCCAGGGCATTATCATGAATGCGCATGCTGACAGCCCTGCAAGCTCTCAAAACTCCCACATCTGGCATTTGTCACAGCTGTACCAGGCATTTGCCAGAGGGGGCATCCTGTATGGCCATCTGGTGGAGGATGCTGGCTATGCATTGGAGCAGTAGATGATGACACCCATCAGAAATGCACCCACACCCACACAAGAATGCCATAATAAGGCACACACACAGACCAGGATCATTATAGAGCATGTGTTTGGGATGCTCAAGTCACAGTTCTGCTGCCTTGACATATCTGATGGAGCCTTGCAGTATTCTCCAGCCACATGTGCATACATGTTCATAGTATGTGCCATGCTACACAATATGATCCTGTGGAAACAGCTGCAGCAGGAACAGCATGGGGACGGGCCACACAACCCACTACCATTGCCAAGGTCCCCACAGGCACAGAGTGACTCAGAGGAGGAGGCCCCTGAGTCTGCCCCTGTAGGCAGACAGAGGCATGTCCACTATGCTCAGGCCTTGGCAAAGAGGCAACACATAGCACACACACTGACACTGTAGGGACCCCAGGGACTGACAGCTCTCTCTGATTTGCACACATAGTAAAGTAGATGATACACACATCACTTTACCTGTAACTTACCATGTACAGGCATTGTACTGTGTGCATCTACCACAAGTGGTCCTCAAGCGCCATTCACACAACTGCTGCAGGCACAAGATAAGTCAGACTTCTTAACAAAAAATGAATGGATTAGTATGTTTTGCTAGCATATCTATGGTAATGCTGCATGCATGCAAGGGAATGGGGTGGCCTACTGGGATAGCAGCACACAACTGACAGCTATGTGGGGCACCATGAAATGTCTGGCCAAAACTGGCCTCCACACATTGTGCAGTAGTACCCAAGGTGGCAAATCCCACTGCAGTATATGTGTGGGGACAACTAACTGGGGGGGGGTCATAAGTCACAGGCATGGGTGTCAGTGTGGGGATTGCATACCCACCCCTCACACCCACACAGCAAGTCAGCTGTAGAAAACCAGAGAGAAAAGTCTGGTAAAGGCACACAAATGGTGGTAATGTTGAATTACCCCCCCTACTGACTCACACAGTGACAGCACAGCAGGGCTTGCAGTTGCAGTAATGGTATGAAGGGTAAGAATTCTGATACCCAAATGTATGTCTTTGCAATCTGACCTGTGCTCTTTACTGATATGCCTCTAGTCCCCAAGACTGGGCACAATAGTATGGTAAATGGAACCAAAATGTAAAGCAAATATCAGCACAGTCTGAGCAAATGTGTACAGGTGACAGGTGTGCCCCCCATATACCTACAGAAATGCAGTAACATGTTTGTTTGGAGGGAAATAGCAGCATATTACACATTGGCAGGACTGCGCCAATACACATGAAAACATGTTGCCTGTCCACAATATGCAGGGGTCAATGAGCTATGTGTATGTATGGTTAATACTGTCAGGATCTGGCCAGCACATTCTCCTGGCAGTTGTCTCATAGCACCTTAGGTACAGTGCTGTCTTTGACAGGGCCATGTGCAGATAACTGCAGTGCCAACTTTTATGCATGTTAGTGATACCTACTGCTCTGCCACTGACATACCTGGAAGTCACAGTGCTATGTGGGATATGCTACACATATAATGGACATCTTGTAGGATATGTAGCTGAGGTGCCAAGGCTTTTGTGAATATAAGTGCTTTTTGGCACTGCTGACAGTGGTTATTCTCAAGAATCCTTTTTTCTTAAGTTTGCTTTTACATATAATGGACATGCCTGCACAGCAGAATGCACTCTGTACCCACAGCCATAACTCCCAACCTCTGACAACAAGATGTCTGGACAAGGGAAAAAATAAAAGTGGAACAAAGGCACAACGATAGGCATGTGTTGTAAATATTGCCCTTACATACTGAGAAAGTTGGCAGGGTGAGGGGTTTGCAGTAGTGGGAATTGTCTGAAGGATATGTAGTCTGAAACAGTAATGTCTGTCATTATTTTGTAACATCACTCTTCAATTATATGTAACTAACTTGCCATAAAAACACAAGTTTACGTAGACAGGATGAAATCTCTAGCCAAACACCTGGACAACCTGCCAAAAAATGTACAGGTGAGAGGTATGTCCACACAAGGATATGATATCTCAGGTTAGAAAGATACCACACAAGCAGGAGATCCCCAGCCAGTATATCATCAGGTTGCTGGACTGTTTACACAGCACATTATTACTCAACTGGCTGTAGCCACACCTCACAAATGGCCTTGTTGGGCAAGAATGCACATAGCTGCCCTCATAATATTGGTTTATGCATCATACAGCTAGTATTCCTTTGGTAAAGCACTGCAATAATCTGAGGATGTCTGGCACTAGGTAATGACACAATACGTTACAGTGTCAGGCAGACTAGAGATTTGACAGAAAATGTCTGATAAACAAACCCAGTACCCTGAGGAAAGCCCTGTGTACTTCTGAGAAGTGTGGCTGTAGCAAACAAAATCCTGGACTGGAGTATACCTATCTCTGGAATGGAGTTCCACGTTACTGTAGAAGGTCACACTGGGCATGCTCCTATACTTAGAGAATCACAGGACATGTTGAAACCCACATCAGAATATATGACTGTATTGTGTGTATATGTCCATGCATACAGACAGCTATGTGCACCTCAACCATTCCCACACACACACACACACACACACACACACACACACACACACACACACACACACACACACACACACAGACATCAGACAGGATTACCCTCAGCTAGCTGTAGGTGGCCCATATGCAATATATCTGCATCTGTTGCATGAGATACACACACACACACACACACACGCACACACACATATATGGTCAACAGATAACATATGTTAAGCATACACTCACATAGATGTGGAGAAATGAGAGACAGACAGTGATATAGAGAGAGAGACACACAGGGGGACACAGACAGAGTGAATCACACACACGGATACCCTGAATGGTATACAGTGATGTCCTACTGTGGACAGTGGCAAAACAGTTGTAAACAGTTGCAGTTGCCAGCATAAAAGCTGAGCCCCATTGTGTAACAGTACTGAGGTTGGGTTTATAATACCACATCACCTGCATGTGTGTGTGTGTGTGTGTGTGTGTGTGTGTGTGTGTGTGTGTGTGTGTGTGTGTGTGTGTGTGTGTCCGTAGGGCTAAGTATTAGGAGGCTGTTCCCACTCAGTACACTTCACATTGCCCTACTTTACAAGATCTGCTGTCATTCACCTTAGAAGTACCATTGGACACCTATCACCCCTATAAGCTTGTAGCATATTTGATAACTGCATAACACTGTAGTACAAATAACTAGATAGGTAGGGGTTCTAAGTTCAAAACAGGCAAGTGTGTGTGTGTGTGTGTGTGTGTGTGTGTGTGTGTGTGTGTGTGTGTGTGTGTGTGTGTGTGTGTGTGAAAGTGAGGGAGTGTGTGTGTTTGTTTGTTTTTAGGTGAAACAGTTTTAGTCCATTCCCACCCACAACACTTCCCAGTGCCCCACTTTATTAGTCTTGCTAATGTCATTCCCCTTATCAGCACCTTTGGCTAGTTGTCAGCTTAGTAAGCTTTGTAGCACTTGTGATAGTTGTGTAACACTATAGTACAAATCACTAGCTAGGCAGGGGTTCTGATATTAGTTCCACCAAATGTGTGTGTGGGTGTATAAGTGTGTGTGTATGTTTGTAAGAAGTATTTTGATAAGTTTCCTACCCAGTGCCCTACTTTATCAGTCCTGCTGATGTCATTCCCCTTATCAGCACCTTTGGCCAGTTGTCAGCCCATTAAGCTCTGTAGAGCATGCAATAACTGTGTACCACTATAGCACAAATCACTAGCTAGGCAAGGGTTCTAATATCAGATCCAGCAAATGTGTGTGTGGCCATTGCAGTCATCTGTCTACACAATATCTGAATGTTTGCAACCCATATGTGGTCTGTGTCCCCTAACATTGGCCGTGTATGTGATATTGTTGCTAAATGGTTAGTGTATTGACACATTCCAGCATCAGATATCATACCTGACTGAAACATTATGCTGATACAATGTCTGTTGCCCTATCACTTGTCCAGGCTTGTAGGGGCAATAGAGGACTCCAGTTTCTATTCCTGGTGGGTTATCTCACCATCCATGAAGGCATTCACAACATTACATGTTGTAAGAGGCAGTGGGATATGTCCCATGCATATAATTTATGTGGGGCATGCCATGTGTATGTAGCACTATAGGTTTATGAATGTGTCTACTGCCAACTGTGTTTGTGTAACTGTATGCACATCCTCGTGTCAGTCTTTACTGTGTGTATGCAAAGAATATACCATTGTGTCTCCCTGTTCCACCCTGTGAACTCAAGAATACATACCACAAACCAGTCATACACAGTATCATGCATGCCCTCACCAACTGCATCAGGGTTGTATGTATGGGAAAGAAATGGCAGGGGAAACAGGTGCTGACATGTGACTCTGCTGCAGTCAGTATAATGGCTAAGCTGGTAAGGGACCTACTGACAGTATTCCAATAACCTGTTCTACATGTATGAGCCTGTGGTACTAGACAACACTGAGGTGATATGCATGAAGGCTGCCTGTCTGTGACAAGGGGTATGTATGCCAGGTTACACTGACAACAGTGTCCATCACACACAGTTGCATACATACACCCCTGGTAAATGTACATATAAAGCTGTACCTAGGCTATGAAACGGTCAGTGTATTTCCACTCTGCCATATGCCACATTGGAAATTTCTTCAGGGCACAACCTGCAAACACACAGACATCTGGAACACCAACAGAATACAGAATATCAGACGACATTCAGTCAGTGGTACTAACAGCAATAATGCATCATGGCTAATAAGGTACATACATTTTTATGTGTACCCATAACAAATGCAAGCAGACAGCACCTTAAACAGTATTACATAGCTACACTGTACTATATTCACCCTGTGCATCAGACCCATATTAGCCTGTCCCTGCATTGATGGTTTGGATGACAGGGATGTGGCACAGGTGAGCCATACGGTTGACATCCATGTGTGTGTGTTTAAAGGGGTATCCTACAGATAAGCTGTGCAGAGGTGCTGTGTGTGTCTAGAAGTGACCTGCCTGTGATACAGATGTATATGTGTATGTCTGCACACAGTCAAGCCATATGGCTGCCCTACACAGTGGTATGTTGGACAGCTATGGACCATACATGGCAGGGTGCCCAGTTTATCATCTCTGGCCACTGACAAGTGAACTGGTCCTGCCAGGGGTCTAACTGACACCACCAGCTGAAAGGCCAGATGCAGTAGTGCTTCCTGATGGTGACTGCTGTCTGCTGGATCCATGTCCCTGACGAGACTGGCCAGGACCATGTGCCATTGGTTTGATCTGTTATGATGTGGGCATCAACCCCCCTTCAGTAGTGCTGGTGTTACTGCCACTATGGGAGTGTGAAGGTACATGGCCCCATAGACTCTCAGCTGATGTTGGTGCTGACTTACGTCCACATGGCCGATGCCCATCTCCCATCACACATGCTAGCACAGATGTGCTATGGTTGAGGATTGCCAAGGTCTCACCGCACCATCTATTCATGACCTCAGTATTTTGGCATATGGCCTCAACAAGGTCATGTATGTCGCCACATAAACCAGGAAGAGTTGCATCCATCACCCTAAGTAGTTGTCTGGTGTTGCATTCACTACTTGCCTGTGCATCCATGATAGCCCAAAACATGTGCCTGGTGACACCTCCTGTGGCACTTGCAACAGCGGCTTGACAAGCAGCAGTCCTCTTGCAAGCACCCCTGTCCATCAGCCTGTTTGGGACCTTGCCGGCACTCTGGCTGTTGACAGTGTCTACACCGACACCTGCCATAGTCACCACACTAGCCTGTTCCATGCCACCACCTGCCAACTGTCCATTATCTGTGGCTGCTGGGGATGAGGCATGTGGGGCCACTGTGGATGAGTGTGAGATGCCAACCAATGGCACAAATGCAGCCCCTCACAACACCACCTGTACCTGAATATGACCATCATTATTACCAGAGTCTGCAGAGATACTGACATCAGATACTGAGCAGGAGGGACTGCGAAACCCATGACCACCTGTGGGGGAAAGACAATATATGTAAATTAATACCTGAACTATACCATTTGCTGCTATACATGCACATGCATGCACACAGATGAAAGCACATGCATGGACACACATACAGGTGAGGTGGCAGACAGGCATTACATAGACCTCACAATAGCCAACTGGTGACATTCACAACACAGTCAGACCACTACATACACACCCTAGACAAGCCCTCACCATCATGCAGTCCAGCCCTTTCCACTTCTTGTTACAACTTATATACACCTCTGTGATATGTAAGTAGTGTTAGTAGGTGATGGGCCGTCAAGTAGCACACACTGCACCCATGTACACATAATTGCTGTTCACCTGTATATCACAGTGGCAACTCCTATAGAACATACCTCTCAACTGAGCAGAGTGTCACTGAATGTCTACATGTGTGGCTCATATTTATGGTCTGTTTGTCATAAATCCTGTGTTTGTCTGACACATTACTTGGATGATATGAGGACTGGTGTCAATATTTAATGACATATTTTGAGTCTCACACTTCAAAACCTGCAGTACAGGTATGTTACAACAGAGCCAGTTACATTAACAACCTTCTAAGCTTACACTGGACATTATAAGTGTAGACACCCCTGTTAACATGTTAAGTTTGTCTAATATATAACACGAGATCACAGAAATCATGTGATAACATTTCCCAACTTTAATGTGACCTATAACCTGTGCAATCCAATTGAAGAACAAACACATCAGTTAGGGGTAACATAGAAGTTGAAATACGTACAATAGGCTGGTTGCATAACTGTGAACACCCTTAAACTAATATTTTGTTAAAGCACCTTTTGATTTCATAACAGCAGTCAATCCTCTTGGGAAGGTGTATATTAGCATGGCACATCTCGACTGACTTAACAATATTTGTACACTCTCTCTTGCAGAAGCCCTCCATCTCTGTCAGATTGCGAGGGTGTCACTTCTGCACAGGCCTCTTCAGGGCACTTCACAGATTTTTTATTGGATGTATGTGTGGACTGTGGTTGGGCCTTTGCAAAATGTTGATTGTCTTCTGGTGAAGACATTCTTTTATGGAATTTGATGTATGGTATGGGTCAGTGTTGTGTGGAAAAGTGTAGGTCCTCTCCATCCAGAGCTTTCTAGCAGACACATGATGATTTTGGGCCAAAAGGGACTGGTATTTTGAACTCTTCCTAATCTCCTCCACCTTGGCTACAGACCCATTTCCAGCTTATGAAAAGCAACCACACAGCAGGACATTGCCACCACCATGCTTCACCATGGGGATTGTGTTATTTTGGTGATGTGCAGGGTTGTTCTTGTGCCAAAGAAACCTTTTGGTATTGTGGCCAAAAAGTGCAACCTTGGTTTCATTACACCATAACACATTTCCCCACATGCTATTGGGGGACCTGATGTATTTTTCTTCAGAAATCTGACAGACCAGAATGTCATTCTGTGTGTGAGAAAGCTTCCATCTTCCAAACCTACCCCATAGGCCAGACATGTGGAGAATAAGGGAGATTGTTGTCACATGTTGTACACAACCAATACTTGCCAGTGATTGTGGCAACTCCTGTAGTGTTGCTGTAGGTCTCCTGGCAGCCTTCTTAACCAGTTTGGGTCATGTCTTTTCCACACATTTGGAGGGATGTACAGTTATTTGTAATGTGACTGTTGCCCCATATTTCCACCACCAGGTGATGACTGTCTTCACTGTGTTCCATGGTATATGCAATGCTGTGGAAATGTGAGTGTATCCTTCTCTGGGTTGATACCTTTCACAAATGATCCTTTTGCTGCTTCGTAAGCTGTATGCAAACTATGGCTGTTACTGTAGCAGGCAACTTGAGTAAATTTAGGATGATCCTGGTGGGACAGCTGACCTTTATTTGCTGTTAATCAAAGAGTCTCTGTAATTGATGGCAGGTTTATACCAAAGAAGGCGTAATGCTGTAATAATATTGAAAGCTGCTTCAACACAGTATTAACTTCAGCCTGTGCACACATAAGCATCTAGCTTCTTGTAAGTTTTTTATGTGTCATACTTGTTCCTCTACCGGATTTGTTTGTTTTACAATTGGATTGTACAGGTTATAGGTCACATGAAAGGTTGGAAGGATTCAGAAAGGTGTTATTGTGCTCTCATTTTTTTAATTTACAAATACCTGGCATTCTAACAGGTGTGTGGACACCATTTATATGCACTGTATAACAATAATTTATAAAATATGTCCCAGGATTTTGGCCTTCGTCTCCCTTTTTTGTCAGTCTTTGTCTAGATTTCCTGCAATGACAGCTTGTGAGGTATGCTACAGATATGTGAAATCTCCTGCAAATAGGCCCCTGTGATGACCACTGTGATGCAATGCAGTTAACCCCACCACAAGTGAACATGTAGGTATTGCAAAATAGCTGAGAGTAACAGTTGCATGCATGGTCACATGCATGACCTTAACATTCCTGTGGTACAGAGGTACCTATGTATTTGTGTAGGAGAGGTATAGTCAGCAAACTCACATTTGGCATTGCTACAAGATGAATGCTATGTGTCTGCACAGGTGCAGTACAAGCTATGACAGTACACAATTTGCTGGCCCTCACCATAGATGTGCACTTGTGTGCAATACTAAACCCCACCCACAAATGCAGTTTGCACTGGCATATGCATCTAGATACTTTATTGAAGACTGTATGACTACTACATGATTAAATTGATGCGCACTGTGGCCTTACCTGGACGCTCCTCACCTGTTGCCTGGGTGCCACCTACCTCCACAACTGGTGTTTCATGTGTTGGTTGTTGTGTGGAGGCTGCCCCAATGTTGGCAAGGAGCTCCTCCATTAGTGTAAGTGGGGTGTGCATAGCAGGACCCCCACTGGTGGAATGGTCCCTGGCCACGGCAGCAGCCCTTTGCCAGGCATGATGTATCAGGTCAGTTGCTCGATGCCTGACCTGATCATATGTGCGGGCATGATAGCCCAAGGTGTTTACTCTGTGGAGAAGGTCATCCCACAGGGCAGTCCACTCCTGCAGATTTTGTTGGCTTTGGTCGAACAGCACCGCATGATGCTGTAGTATTGCTTCTGTAATGGCTGCATTTTCCTCAGCAGTGTCCGCCTGCTGACAGTGCATGGCACTGGAAGACATAAACATGAAAACACAACACAGGACATCAGACATTGCCCAGAGTTATTTACAGTGCCAACACATCAATATTGCCTATCATTAGCCACCACTTACAACCACATTAACCCCTGTCATCTATCAGCACAATATGAACATGCATTGCACTCCTGGTCCTGATGTGTCATGTTCCCACCAATGAGGGCCAGTACATTGCATAAACCACCATTCATCATTCACGTTTGTGTAGAGTGATGACAGTGGCCATCTTCCTTGCAGAGAGGATGTCAATGGTACTCAGACTTTGCTTGCATACAGTGTGTAATGGAGCTAGAAGCGTATGCCTGATTTCATGTAGGATGCAGAGAGGAATGTTCTCAGGTCCCATGGAGACTTGCTTTTGTTGACTTTGATTAGGCAGTGTGCACCTGCTCCCTGATGGTGAGTGGAGGGGTGCAGGTGCTGTGCAATTCCACCTACACTGATGGTGAGCCAGGGGGGTAATGGTTGCCCTAAACCTGTCTGCAGCAGGTTGCCTAAGTTATGGTGTGTATATGTGGTGTGACCGACCACCATTACAAGGTGGGTTGTGTTGTCACCTCTGAGATTGCAGACATATGTGAAGACAGCCTTTTGATTGCCCTTGGTGGATGTGCCCAATTTGTACTCATAGTTAGCCTTACAGTAATCCTCCTGGGACCTTATATGCTCGTTCATATAAAGGTTGACTCACTGCCAAGTTGGTGCCTGCTCCTACTCTGATCTGTACAGATGACATAGCGACCAATTATGTGATTTGTGTTTTGCTACTGTCCAGCAAAGGTGATTATTCTACTTTGGTGGAGACAGGCTTTACAGGTAAGGTATTTCTGAGTCCATGCAGCTATGTCGGTGGTCATATGGCTGTTTCTAGTAGGCATGGACACAAGGTCATAACATGGTTGGACACCTCTGAAATTTCAACCTGATAATCATGCTTATTCTACTACCCATGTCTGTGTCAGGGCAGTGTAACAATCAGTAGCTGTCGAAATCTAACTCTGTTGGATGCACAAAAACTGAGATTACACACGTGTACAACATGTACAGATTATTTGTCTGACATTTTGCATTCCATGTCTGTTGTTATGAGGCAGCTAGGTACACCTACACATACATAGGCATGCAAAGTTAATACCTGATATTCATTTCTGTTCTATGTCAGTATGGCACACTGTATTTACACTCTTGCTGCTCAGTCATTCCTGTCAACCTGTTAGAGCAGGACATCTAGAGGATGCCACACATACATGGGGGTTGATGGGCTAAAATTAGTGAAACTTTCTTAATATTGCTGTAAAATACTTAAGTCATTTGATAGCACAGTAGCATTTGCATTCACAGACATACCCTGGAGGATGTCAGATGCTCATATGGCTAGAAGAGAGGAGAAAGGCTAGGAGTGTGTTAGTGAGGGTAGGAAGTTTTAATGTAGGTAGTATGACTGGTATGGGGTCAGAGCTTGCTGATATGATGGACAGAAGGAAGGTTGATATATTATGTGTGCAAGAGACCAGATGGAAGGGGCGTAAGGCTAGGTGTATTGGAGTCGGATCCAGATAGTTCTATCATGGTGTGAATGGGTGAAGAAATGGTGTAGGGTTTATCCTGAAGGAACAGTATGGCAAGGGTGTTTTTGGAGGTGAAAATAGTGTTAGATATAATGATGTTAATGAAGCTGGACATTGATGGTGTAATGATGACTGTTGTTAGTGCATATGCTCTGATAGTTGAGTGTGCGATGGATGAGACAGAAAAATCCTGGAGTGAGTTGGATGACATGGTTATGACTGTACCCACGGGTGAGAGAGTGGGGACTGGAGCAGATTTCAATGGGCATGTTGGTGAAGAGAACAGAGGGGATGCAGAAGTTATGGGTAGGTATGGTGTTAAGCAAAGTAATGCAGAAGGTGAGATGGTGGTGGAGTTTGCAAATAGGATGGACATGGCTGTGGTGCATACATATTTTAACAAGACAGAGGAGCATAGGGTGACATACAAGAGTGGATGAAGATCCACACAGGCAGATTATCTCCTATGCAGAAAAGCCTGTTTGAAGGAGATTGGAGACTGTAAATTGGTGACAGGGGAAAGTGTAGTTAGGCAGCATGGAATGTTGGTCTGTGGGATGTCGTTGGTGATCAAGATGATGAGGAGGAGTGTTAGGGCAGCATCCAGGATCAAATGGTGGAAACTGAAAAAGGGTGATTGTGAGTTTGAGTTCAGGGAAGAGTTAAGACAGGCAGTGGGTGTCAGTGAAGAGTTACTGGATATCTGGGTAAATACAGCACAGCTAGTAAGGGAGATGACTAGAAATGTGCTTGGTGTGACATCTGGACAGAGGAAGAAGTACAAGGAGACCTGGTGGTGGAATGAAGAAGTACAGGGGAGTATACAGAGAAAGAGTCTGGCAAAGAATACGTAGGATTGTCAAAGAGATGAAGAATGTAAACAGGGGTATAAGGAGATGAGGTGCATGGCAAAGAGAGAGGTGGCAAAGGCTAAGGATGAGGTGAATGAAGGGTTGTATGAAAGGTTGGACACTAAGGATGGAGAATAGGACCTGTACCAATTGACTAGACAGAGGGACCGAGCTTGGAAGGATGTGCAGCAGATAAGGGTGATAAAGGATAATGAGAGAAACATACTCACAAGTGAGGAGAGTGTGTTGAGCAGATGGAAAGAGTACAAAGAGGGGCTGCTGAATGAAGGGAATGGGTGAGAGCATAGGCTGGATGATGTGGGTACAGTGAATCAGGAAGTGCAACAGATTAGCAAGGAGGGAGTAAGGATAGCTATGAAGAGGACTAAGAATGGAAAGTCTGTTTGTCCAGATGACATGCCTGTGGAAGCACAGAGGTGTTTAGGAGAAATAGCAGTGGTCTTTTTAACCAGATTGTTTAATGTAATCTTGGAAAGTGAGAGGATGCATGAGGGGGTGGAGAAAAAGTGTTTGGTTAGCGATTATAAGAATAACGGTGATGTGCAGAGCTGTAGTAACTACAGAGGGATAACACTGATTAGTCACAGCATGAAGTTATGGGAATGAGTAGTGGAAGCTAGGTTAAGAAGGGAGGTGAGGATTAGTGATCAGCAGTATGGTTTCATGCCAGGAAGGAGCAGTGCAGATGTGATGTTTGCTCTGAGAGTGTTGATGGAGAAGTACGGAGAAGGTCGTAAAGAGTTGCGTTGTGTCTTTGTGGACTTAGAGAAAGCATACAACAGGGGTGCCTAGAGAGGAATTGTGGTATTGTATGAGGAACTCAGTGGTGGCAGAGGAATCTGTAAAAGTGCTACAGGATATGGGCAAGTGTAGTGTGACAGTGGTGAGTTCTGCGGTGGGAATGGCAGGTCAGTTTATGGTGGAGGTGGGATTATATAAGGGTTCAACTCTGAGCTCTTTCTTATTTGCAGTGGTGATGGACAGGTTGACAGACAAGATCAGACAGGAGTCCCTGTTGACTTTGATGTTTGCAGATGACATTGTGATCTGTAGTGAGAGTAGGGAACAGGTTGAGGAGACCCTGGAGAGGTGGAGGTATGGTCTAGAGATGGGAAGAATGATGGTCAGTAGGACTAAGACAGAATATATGTGTGTGAATGGGAGGGAGGATAGAGGAATGGTGAGGATGCAGGGAGTAGAGTTTGCAAAGGTGGATGAATTTAAATACTTGGAATCAACAGTTCAGAGTAGTGACGAGTGTGGGGGAGAGGTGAAGAAGAGAGTACAAGCAGGATGGAGAGGATGGAGAAGAGTGTCAGAAGTGATTTGTGACAGACAAGTACCATTAAGAGTGAGAAGGAATGTCTACAAGATGTTAGTGAGACCAGCTATGTTATATGGGTTAGAGACAGTGACATTGACAAAAGGCAGGAGTCAGAGCTGGATGTGGCTGAGTTAAAGATTTTAAGATTTGCACTGGGTGTGATGAGGGTGGACAGGATTAGGGATATGTATGTGAGAGGGTCTGCCCACATTGGATGGTTTGGAAACCAAGGCAGAAACTAGCAGGATTATGTTGGTTTGGACCTCTGATGAGGAGGGATGCTGAATATATTGGGAAACGGATGGTAAGGATGAAGCTGCCAGGTAAGAGGAAAAGAGGAAAGCCTATGATAAGGTGTATGGATGTGGTGATAGAGGACATGCAGGTGGTTGGTGTGACAGAGCAAGATGCAGAGGACAGAAGGAAATGCAGACAGATGATCCGCTGTGGCAACCCCTAATGGGAACAGCCAAAAGAAAGGAAAGGAGATGTTGTAATGTCAGTCTTCACAGGTTGCCAATGATTTCCCAGACATAACACAATTCTATATTAATAAATGACTACAAATATGAGGCACACATATGGTCAGTGTGAATAACACTGGACAGTTGAATGGTATGAGCTCAGTATATCACATGCAGTTCAACACACACATCTGCAAAAGTATTTCACTATGCAAGTACCCCATATAGGTCACTCACATTTCTGTGACAGATATGTGTATCATAGTTGTATTCACAATTAACATATGGATAGCTATGACATCCCAGTAGCTGGCCCAGCAGTGTCACAGTCAATATTGTTCAATATACACTTCAGTAATAGTCATATGTGTGCCATCCTTTCCTGGGGTGACTCAGAGGCCTGAGCTGTGATCTATGTCACTGCAGACAGACCCAGTTGCTATGGCCATAGTTTCTGATCAGCAATATATCAGTACAGCAAGTCTTGTTGAGACATATTTGTTGAACTTCCTATTTTCCATTATTTCATACCCCTACTGCATTCTATTACATGCTTACTTGTTGACATACCTTTTTTTTCCAAGTATGGTTGGTTTTACTCCACCATGTGTAGCTTGGTTTCTTGGTCGGTGTGCTTCTCTCTCTCTCTCCCAGAGATATGGTATACATCTGTTTTGCATAGGCAGCAGCTTGCCTTTTGTAGGTAATACTCATGAGCAGCTGATGGCCAGTGCACCAGTTGGTGCCTCCCACTTGCTAATTGCATGTAGAACAGCTGTGGTATATTCCTATAGCCAATGGCATGGCAGCACACTCGTATAATTGAGTACTTCATGTGGCCATTGTCCCTTTTCCTTTCCTGTGAGGAGGACTTCATGGAAGTGTGTGAACAACAACATCACAGAGGGTAGTTGGAAATACCTCTTACAATGAAAGCTGTGGAGACAGCCCAACAAACTGGGGGAGAATGTTGTAGGCATAAGGACAGAATGTAGGTATTGCTGTTATGCAGTTGTATTAATGCTAGTTTAACAGGGTTTGTGTGGACATGGCTTTTCTGTGTGATTTTAAGTCTGACAGTGTTATGTGGTTGACATAACTCTCCAATGTAGGGCTATCCGCAGAATGGCTAGATTTTGGACTCTCATGTTTGGTGTGTTCCTCAGACAATTTTTGTCTTTGGAAAATTAGTAGCATACTATGGTGATTGCAGTCAGTAAATGGCATCCTCCATTTGTATTTCTGACTTCATATTCCTCAGAAAAGAAATGTTACAACAAACCCTGTTGTACCAGCAACTGTCTCACGTTATAACAGCAATATTTCACATGTGACCCTGTTTGTGGGCCTCTGTCCCCCAAGTATGTTAGCATTTGTCCATATGTCATGCAGTAAGAGGGTGACAGGTAGGGTATATCATTATTTAGTGCCTTCATTCCTGATACCATCCCACTGCGGTGGTGGTGCTGCAGTAGCATTGTCGCCTCACAGCAAGACGTTGCCCCGTTCGATTCTCAGCTAGAGCGTCTTCTGTGTGGAGGCATGCGTGAATGGGCATACCTTCATTGAAGGTTGTGCATCAGGGCTGGCAAACTCGGCATGTAAAAAATCTACTTCCAATCATTAGCGGACCAGAGTTCTGCTGTGGCGACCCCTAACCTGGAAAAGCCGAAAGACACAAACAAACAAATTCCTGATACCATCCCAGTGATGCATCAGACTGCCAGACATGTGTAAGAGGCCTTATATATAAGGACAAAGTCTGGAAATTCTGTGGGTCTCTGAACAGTTGAGAGGTCTGTGTATTTTTGGCAATTGTTGACAGACTGTCAGGATTGTGTAGCACTGTAGTGTGTCAATGTTATTTGGCCGGTGTAGGGAGGGGGGTAGATGTATGTGTTATGGCTCTTTTTCTATCTTCTGTGCATGCTGCTCCAGTTTTTGGTGGCCAATTGGCTGTATATATTTGTAGGGGCAGACTGAGACATGTCCCATACCACAGTCAGATGTCATACTACACCATGAATTGGGCCAGTATATGTAGGCGTAGTGTGTGAGTGGCACACATGTTGAGAAGTTTTCGTTCACACAGTCCTTATACTGTACTGTTAATTTTGCTTATCGGTATGTCAATATGACTGTGGTGGAATTGTTTGTGGGTATGTACTTTCACACTGGTGTCTGTTTTACAGTGCTATTACATCCCTGTATTGCCTGATATATGTGCCAATACATGTGTAATTCCCCATAGCAGATTTGGGTTAGTGTTGTGTCAGTCTGACTGTAGTTTGGACAGTGCTTGGTGACGTGCTCAGCAGCTCAGTGTAGTTTCCCTAATGTCATGTTATGTCCAGATATTTGTAAGATGTACTGTTGCCTGGCCCCCATAAGTGTTGTATATTTCTGACACATCAGTGGGATGATGTGAGGATTTCAGTCACTAACTAGTGAGAAATAAACTGAATGTTGGACTTGTACTATTTCAGTCAATATATGTTAGGACAGACATGAGGGTGTTACTGCAGCAACTGTGTCAGCTTACCTACAACAGTAATTCAGGTATGTTCCTATTTTCATAGCTTTCTTCTCCCCCCCATGTCAGACTTAGTCCAGATTTGTTGCACTAAGGGGTTCTGAGCCTACCTCTTGAATGGCCAGATTGTTGGAGTATATCCATGTTTATTGCTCATATTTCTGGTCTGTTCCACATATTCATAATTTTTATATCCCTGGTAAATAACTGTGACGATCTGAGGATTTCTGACAGTAAATGATGACATACATTTCAGTTTCAGAACTCACATCCTTCAGAACATGTATGCTGAAACAAACCCTGTCACTCTAGCAACATTCTACATTTATAAGAGCAATATTTAAAATATTTCCCTAGTTTTGGCCCACTGACCCCCATTTGGACAGCTTTTGGCCAGATTTCTTGCACTAAGAGGTTGAGAGGTATGGGTCTGAGGTATGACTCCACTACATGTTATGAGCAGATATATGTGTGTGTGTATATATATATATATATATATATATATATATATATATATATATATATATATATATATATATTATATGTATATTTCTATTTATATTATGTATATGTATATATATATATATATATATATATATATATATATATATATATATATATGCATTTTTATACATTTTTATTTATTTTATTTATTTATTTTACATTTGTTGACCGGGCTAGTCTAACTGGATATATGTCCATTTTCAGTAGAGGCTCGGGGAGAAAAGCTCCAACTAGTGAAAGAACCTGTCTATAGATATACAAAAATTTAGAATGCAGGTAAAATTCATACAAAAAATACTAAAAAAACATTTTTCAAAGTGATCACACATTTACAAGTACATGGAAACAAAAATGCAAATTACTGGACTTGAATTAGTGCAGTTATTGAGGAGTTTACTAAGAAATTGCTGAGTAAGGATAATTAACACTATACAGAATAGAACGTAAAATAAGAAAGGAAGATGTAAAGGAAGAAAAACAGAGGGGGGATGAGTACTTGTTAGAGTAGTAAGACAAGTTACGATTTTAAGAATAAAGTAGTAGATAGGATTATGATGGAGAGGTAGAGTTGTAGTTGTTAAGTTAGGATTATTACAGATAAATGTAGGATATGATGAGTCAAGTAATTAGAGCAATGTTGGTCAATCGGGTTTAGTACAAGTGCACATCCAGTGTGAATAGAGGAAGGACTTGAGTTTAATTTTAAACTGAGAAATAGAGGGAAGTGAGGAAAGGTCAGAGGAAAGTAGGTTCCAGGTTTTTCCAACTGTGTTACCAAATAGAGTGTCACCAGCTCTATTGTTTGATTTATTTATTTTTACAAGAACTTTTGGGGAAGATCTAAGGGATTTTAGGTTGTAGTAGGGGTGCATAAGGTTAGAAAGGATGGGTGTCTTGGTAGGTTGGTAAAGTATTTTGTGGGCGATGGTCAGTTGGTTAAGTTTGAGCTGCTGCTGTAATTCAAGCCAACCTAGAAGCTTTAGATTGATACAGTGGTGCGTTCTGAAGGGTTTGCCTGTGGCAAACCTGGCTGTGCTATTGTAGGAGTTTTCTAGTTTTTGAAGGTTGCTCTTTGACAGATTTGTATAAATAGGTGAGGCATAGAGAAGGGTAGAGATTAGATGGGAGTGGGTAATAGTTTTTCTGGTTGTAGGAGTGAGGAAAGGCTTGATCCTATAAAGAGAACCTATTTTTTTATTAATAGTTTTCAAAGTATTATTGATATGAGTGTCAAAGGTAAGGTAATTGTCAATGGTGATACCTAGCAGTTTGGTAGTAGGATCTTGTGATATGAGAGTACCATTGTTGGATGTTAGAGTGAAGTCAATAGAGGGAGATTTGCTGGTAGGTGTAAAAAGGAGAGGTTTAGTTGTTTTAGGATTTAATAGAAGACAGCGATTTGAGAACCAAATTTTGACAGAATTAAATGCCTCTTGCGTAAGGGAGTGGAGATTGGGTAAGGATGTGGCTGAGCAGATAAGAGTAAAGTCATCAGCGTACTGTAAACATGTGGCTTGGGGAGTAACTAGGTGAAGGTCATTGATGAATATAGAAAACAGGAGAGGGCCCAGTATGGATCCCTGAGGGACACCAATATTAACTGGTAGGTGGGTAGAAACAATGGAGTTCCAGAGCACTGCTCTATGTCTGTTATTTAAGTAGGACTGGAACCATTTTATGGCCAGCATATCAAGTGACAGAGATTTAAGAATGTGTAAAAGTATGTTGTGATTTGCCATATCAAAAGCCTTAGACAGGTCAATGAAGAGTGCAGAGGAAAGCATGTTAAGGTTCCGTTTTTTGTTGATGGTGTCTGTAAAGGAATGGAGGGTTGTAGTTGTGCCATGGGAAGGTCTGAAACCATGTTGGGAGTTTGAAAGTAGGTTATTCAGGGGGAGGTGGTCTAATAATTGCCTATGGATACATCTTTCCATTATCTTAGATAAAGGAGAAAGTATGGCAATAGGACGATAGTTGGAGAGTTCAGTGGAATCACCGCCTTTATGAAGGGGAATAATATAGGAGACTTTCTAAAGTTTGGGGATATATCCTTCAGTAATGGTTCTATTGATGAGGATGGATATGGGGTAGGCAGCAGATTTAGCAGCTAACTGTAAGTATTCGGTGGGTAGTTGATCAGCAGGTGTGCATAGTTTAATTTTTGGATGAGGGTGAGAATAAATGCTGTTGGGACAGGTTGGAAGGAAAATGGAGGAGGTGGGTTAGAGTCAGAATTTGATACAGCTACAATTAGAGGAGAAAGCGGACTTGCAAGAGTTTGAATAGCTTTTGTGAAAAAGGTATTAAAGGCATCAGCAGTCTGTTTAGGGTTATATTTGTCAGTGCCTTGTGGGTTAAGTGTGATAGATTGGCCAGGATGTAATAGTTGATTGATACTAGCTACATATATATATATATATATATATATATATATATATATATATATATATATATATATATACATATAGATACTACATATATACATGTGTATATGTACGTATATATACAAAACATGACTGATTCTACAGAATCTTTTCCCTACTGTTGAATGACTCTACTGCATGATATGTTTGAAAAAGCATCAACAATCCTTACTGCTCACATGGTGTAGTGGTGCATTGCTCTGATTATAGTGTACAGGGTCCTGCGTTTGAGACTTGGCAGTGCTAATTATTTTGTTGCTAGGCAGAACAGTGGCTGATGAGAACAGAGTGATTAAAGCAGTTTTAAGCAGTTGTATGTGGGTTTGCTCAGGTTTGCGTGATGCTAAGTGATGCCAACACATGGTTAAATGTACAGATGCTTAATCTTTGTTGGCTTCACTTAGCATTGTGCAAACTCACTTACTCCCGCTTACTACTGCTTACTGACACTTATAACCCTGCTAATTCTTTAAAAGAAAATAAAAAGGGATGATAGAAAAGTGGTGAAAAGGGGGCACACACAATGAAAAACAATAAATATAGCTAGGAATGTGCATGACGGGTTTAGGGAAGGTCCATAGCTGTCCATTTCTTATACAGCAACAGCTGAGCATTTGTTCAGAATTTGGAGGTGAATTTGGACACTCAAACCCCCAGAGAGAGGGGTGAGTACAAGAAAAATGTGTTGTCAAGCCAATTGAACCAAATTACACGTGTCCAGTGGACATGTGTGCGAAATGGACAGCCATGTATGGGGCAACATTTTTTTTGGGGACAGAAGCTGTTTCCTTTTTTTTAAGGTGAGAGTGTGAGAGTGGGATGTTGAGGAAGGGTTGTAGGTATGTCTGGGGAGGTAGGTTGGGTGGGGTGACAGACAAGACAGCAGACAGGGGCAGTATATGACACATGAGGGGGTAAAGACATTTGACAGGGAGGGTGGTTGGAAATCCGAAGCCCATGGGCCCCCATATGGTTACAGTGGGATTGAGATCCCCACCTATGTGCAGTCACTACTGCACCTTCATGGCCCCAAAGGTGACTATGGTGGGGGCTGTACAGGAGGGGAGGCCTACCCGTCGAGGTGTGCCAGACAGCCCTCAATCTGGTGCAGATGATCTCTAAACTCAGATCTAAGGGTGCTGTGCACCAAACGCTGGACCTGACAGTGGGTAACAGCCTCCTGGCTGTGCCTGCTCCCGACTGGGATGGGCCCCTTCCCCTGAGGCAGTTCCACCTGAAGGTGGTGCAGGACCAGTGGAGGAGGCAGATCCGGGTTGTGTCCCAGATGTGCTGGGGCCCAATGCCACTGCCAGATGTGGCAGGACAGGTGGATCTGGTGTTCAGGATTTATAAATTATGTTGGTCAGTCATGAACAATACATTTCAAGATTAGTTATAACAACATGCATGGGTCTTCCAATTAACCCCATAAAACAGATCTGGAACAGTTGCATAGCAAACAGAACACATGCAGGAATGGAAAACAGTATGCATCATAACAGCATGTCAGTAACATTGATGGCAACAGGCCACCAGCAATGTTATTTGAACAAGTTATATTAACATGCAAGCAATCAAATATAACATCGATAATATAACACAAGTCCCAACATTAGGTTTGGAGTACAACATACCCATATTATATGAATTATTGTATTGATCCAGATGAGGGGTGGGGGAGAGACAAAAAGTCCATTAACATCTGTTTATGCTTCTATTTTCCACAACAGTACTGCTCAATACTCTATGGGTCTGCCCTCACTTTACATCTACCTATGGTCCATAGCTTCTGTAGCACAAACATACCTATTAAACTGCAACTCTGGGTACATGACTAGAGGGGACTTGTACATGTCAGGGGTACATATCTGGCACAGGAGATGTACCTTGACCTGCTGTTATGTGAGTGTGCTACTGGCATATGTCAACTGGTTTCCTATCTGTGTCCAGGATTATTTGCAGCAGTGACCACTAGCCTTGACAACATGACACTTGGGAGACATGTATCGGGAACATACCTCTTACAGCATGACATCTGGACAAAGCCATACATGTGTGGGACAAAGGTTCATAAATATGGACAATTCTTAGATATTGCTCTTACAAACTTAGAAGATTGATAGCATAACAGGTTTTGCATTTGCATTTGCATGGCTTTTCCTGAAGGATATGACATTTGACACTTACATGTCTACCATTATTTTCTAACTTCAATCTATAATAATTTGCCACTGATTTTCCATGGCACCACTACTTTATGTAAAACAAACAAACTCTGGGACAAATATCTGAACATTCAGTGAATATCTATAAAGTTGAGAGGTATGAGAATTTCGGGAAGTGTGCATACTGTATGTACCTATCCTGCTGTCATTTACAGGCATGTGGTGTGACAATTGAACAGTTGTACACAGATTATTAGTATACCCTTCATACAGCAACTAGCAGCATTTTCTTACTTGTAAAACCTGTGAGAAAATTTATCTTAACACTACCTTACTGTATTTACATTTATTCGTGATTCCTTGTATGTAGATTTGCACACATCTTAGTACCACTCCCTGGATTCGAACCATGCCTGGGTGTGCAAAATAAACCACTAAACAATTTACCATCACAATGAGCTACTTGGAAACTGCTGTTCTTTGTTTCCCGGGTTTCTGCCTAATAGTCTCTTGGTTAGACAGTCTGAACTTAAAATACTGTGATTCATGCATGACAGATGATTATTGTACAGTGCTTTAATCCTTCAGATTGCTACAATCTGGAAAGCAAAGGTTAACACAAAGCAGTGCTGCATGGAACACAGTTTTATACTTTACACATTACTACTCAGGGTTGAGAGAGTAGTGCAGTATATATGTCTGCAACAACTTACCACATTAAACACTACAGTGTTTTGTAAAGGATCTTTATTTCACATCAATATTAGTCAGTCAAACTTTTATATTTATTCAGTTCACACAGTAAGAGTATACCTACCAGCAATATGCAATATACTCTTTCTTAGCTATTTGGACTATATACTGCAAAGTAGATTTGCACTCACCAGCCTATTGGCACAGCCTCAGCAGTCTGTCACTGTGGTGTTCAATGTTCACAGCCCTCTCTGCTGCAGCTGTAGGGGAGAAAAACACACATTATGCATATCTGTCTATCACATTCTTAGGCTAGTATGTGCTACAAACTACTTGATAGTGATACTTACACACTACTGGAACATTCTGGGCCCATCCATCTTGGATCCACTGGTCCAAGAGATCCCTCTTCCTCTGCTTTAAGTCAGCATAGTGGTGCCATACCTGATCACCAGTCCAGGGGATGCCAGTAGTACTAATGAGGTCACATGCGAGATGGTCCCAGGCCCCTGCTTTGTATTGGGAGCAATGGTACTGGCCTTGCAGCAGTCTCTCCTCATGTTTTTTACTAGGAGTCCAGCCATGATTCTGTACTCCTGAATGCTCTAGCATTGCACCCGGAAGCGCACTCCCGATTCAATGCCAGCCATTGTATCTGGACAGATGGATTATAACAGGTCTACTTTACATGATCGAACTTTTAAATTTTTGAATTTCATATTGCCGAGACCATATGATCGAACATTTAAAAGTTCGAAAATTTTTAAAAAATTAATAAAACAAACAAAAAAAATAAGTACATGTTCCTATCAGGAGGGCAAGCCCCCCTGCACCCACCGCTATTTAAATATACCAACTCCAAGATCGCACTACATTGTGGAAAAGGAAAATATTCCCATTCTGCGCTGTATGGAGATCTCCATTCAGACAATTTGAAATTTTAAAAGTTCGATCATATGGTCTCGACCATATAAAAGTCGATCTTTCAAAAGTTCAGTGATCTGAAGGGGACCCACTGTAACAGATTATGGCTGTATTCTCACTTGCGCCATTTAAATAGTGCATCATTCCCACCCTTTGCTGTCATTGGACCATTTTGAAAAGGTTAAGCTGCTAAGCAGTGTCCAAATCTGCTGAGCTGTTTTTAACATTTCTTAAAGGAAAAGTTGTTGAGCAGTGTTTAACTGTGTGCAAATCCACTTAGCTAAGCTACCTGCTGCTTAGCAATCATGTCTTTGCAATGACTACGCTTGCTAAGCATAACTCAGCATTGCTAACCATTGCTCGTGTTAAATTTTTTAATATATCAGAGGACTACTTTCATTTATTAAGTGTATATCATATACTTTACATGACATCCCTCTATGTGCTTTCCTTACATTGGCAAGGGGTGTGACTATACTGTATGGGGCACTTGTATGTACATGGGTAGTTTCACATGTTATATGCACTCACACTTACATTGTACACCAGCTACATTACCATGGTTGGCAAAAACAGTTGCTACATAAATTAAGTTTACAAAAATAATTTTAAAACTACTTTCCCATAGAAAAATAAGTTTTCTATCTTGGTACTCGAACTGTGAACTCTTGCATGTAAAGACAGGCCTCTAACCACTACACCATCTCAACTTGGAAATGTCATCTGTATATTTGTAATTATCTCCTATAAGATGTTTTAGCTACGGTAAGCAGAGAGCCATAACACGCACACCCGCTTAGCTATGCTTAAACATTCCTTAGCCTACAAAAAATATATAATATTATTATTATATTATTATGTTATACAAGTGAGTCTTGTGGTGTTCTGACAAGTTATTGAGGACTGCAATCAGGACACAATGGCATTCATTTGGCTTTCAGGCTTCTATCCTACAGGGACTCCTGCTAATACATAAACTGTTTTCTATCAACTTTCTAAGTGTATGAGGACAATTTTTCAGAGGTGTCCCTATTTTATTGTTGTTTCCTCCCATTATTTGTGCCTTTGTCCACATGGACTGCTGTCAGGGAATATTGGCAAACATTTGCTTTTAGACCTCTGTCCTTCGGTAATTCATGCTAATGCATGACCAGTTTTCTATCAACTTTCTAAGTTTGTGGGGCAATATGTATGTGTGTCCCTTTTGAGGGATTTATCCCCCATTATTTGTGCATTTGCACACATTTCCTGCTTTAGCTGGTTGTGGAGGTGCCGTACAGCACTTTTACATTGCAGGGTGTGTGTTACAGAACCTGTCACACACCCCCTGCAATGCTTTCCTGATGCCATGTTTATTTCAGTGTCCGTGGACACAGAAATGGTCATTTATTTCATTTCAGTGTCCACGGACACTGAAATACTGGCATAATATTAGAGTAATTCTCTAATATTATTCCCAAACCTATTAGAAAGTGCCGTACGGCACTTTCTGAGTCAGGGGGTGTGTTCAATGTCTGTGTACTACTTGGACATGCCCCCTGCACTCGTTCACAGTTCATGTTCACATAAGTTGAACAGCAGCATGCCTTCATGAATATGCAAGGCGCACTGCTGTGCTATACAGATACGAAGCACTCCATGCAAGAATATTGCTATTCTTGCACGGAGTTTATTGAATCCCAGGGTATGTGATGATAACTGAATAAAAGATATGGTATTAAGCTGAAGTGAACTTTTCCTGAATGACATATAAATGCACATTTCACTCCTTATCTCAAGTATGAGGACAGACAGTGCACATTTAGCCCTTTGAATAATTGCCTGGATTACCAACAACAACAAAAAAAAATGTGAGACTTACGGTTACATGTTTCAAGTATTTTTGCAGCAGTTTTGCCCCATCCCTTGAAGCCCTGACCTAGAAGTGGTGACTGGCTCATTATTGCTATTTATATTCAGAGACTCTGATATTGCTAACATTGGACTTATGTTCACCATATTTCCAATTGTATTTTTCCACTGTCCTCATAATTTCAGAGGTTAGCTGTTCATTCTGTATCTAAATGTAAGTTTATTCCACAGATAAAAATTACCTTCAAAACACAGAGCCTTATTCAACTTAACTTTCCATCCTCTATCCTCTAATGTCAGATTCTGAAATAAATGAGTAATGTCTAACCAAGCTGCATTTCTTAAGTATGAAAAGGTCTAAATTGATATAACACAATTTTCAACCTAAAAATGTATCTCTTCATTTTTAATCCAAGGCTTTAGAAAAAAACGTTCCATTTCTCTTGCAGTTTCAGTTAAAAGGCAGCTATTAAATGAACGACTTATGAATCTTTAATAATAATATCTAGTTTATTCTGCTGTTGCCCACATTTGAGCATTAATCTATACCTCTCTCTCTCTCAAGTCAAGTCATCTCTAGTTCAAGAAAGTACATACCTTATTCACTTTATCCTTATTCACAACATCAAAGAATGCAGTTGCAAGTTAAGATAAACATGACCTCACATGAATGCCATTCTGTATTGCTGTTTCACCACAATGAAACCAGTGATTCGGGAAAACATAGAATAAGCCCTACATATAATCCCTGAGTAATAAGCCTTGTCACATCAGTAGTTACTGCAACCTAGAGGAAAGAAATGTATTCCCCAAATTGTTGGAACCCATTAGTTAACAGAGCTTTTGTCAAACTGCATTTTAGCATTATGTGCAGAGTTTCTTTGACCATTTCTACTTTGGTGGAAGTATTTTCCACAAACTGACTGGATACATGTATACTACTTTACAAATGAATCTTAAATAACTTGGATTTGTTAAATAACTTCAAATATGAGGATTTTAATCCTCTAGATAGCAAATTGATATTTGCGGCATAAAGAAAATGCATATGCTGTATGACACTGTTTGCCTTTTAATGTGATATCATAGCCTACAGCAAAATGTAAGACAAAGAAAAAGTGAAGGAGTAACAGATAACAGTATTATGGCACATCTGGATTCCAAATGTTTATCTAAGGAAGCATTCCAAGGATAATTAGGAAGTTTGCAAACAAAGCATACAGTCTTCATCTAAGGTTGCATCTTCAATACGACTGCCAGCCAGAAGAGATCAGCAATACCCAGTAGTGACAAGAATCTACTTTAGAGGTATCAAATACTGAACTACTAAGAAATGTCTGACAATATGATGTCAAATGAGGTACTTCATTTTTATTCATCATCATCTTCTTTTGGCTGTTCCCATTATGGGTGGCCACAGCGGATCATCTGTTTCCATTTCTTCCTGTCCTCTGCATCTTGCTCTGTCACACCAACCATCTGCATGTCCTCTCTCACCACATCCATAAACCTTATCTTAGGCCTTCCACTTTTCCTGTTACCTGGTAGCTTCATCCTTAGCATCTTTTTCCCAATATACTCAGCATCCCTCCTCAGCACACGTCCAAACCAATGTAATCTTGCCTCTCTGGCTTTGTCTCCAAACCTTCCAACCTGGGCTAACCCTCTAATATACTTATTCCTAATCCTGTCCACCATCGTCACACCCAGTGCAAATCTTAACATCTTTAACTCTGCCACATCCAGTTCAAACTCCTGCCTTTTTGTCAATGCCACTGTCTCCAACCCATATAACATAGCTGGTCTCACTACCCTCTTGTAGACCTTCCCTTTCACTCTTACTGGTACTCATCTGTCACAAATCACTCCTGACACTCTTCTCCACCCACTCCATCCTGCCTGTACTCTCTTTTTTAACTCTCTTCCACATTCACTATTACTTTGAACTATTGATTCCAAGTATTTAAACTCATCCACCTTCACCACCTCTACTCCTTGCATCCTCACCATTCCTCTATCCTCCCTCTCATTCATGCACATATATTCTGTCTTAGTCCTGCTGACCTTCATTCCTCTTCTCTCTAGAGTATATCTCCATCTCTCCAGGGTCTCCTCCACCTGTTCCCTACTCTCACTACAGATCACAATGTCATCTGTAAACATCATAGTCCACGGAGACTCCTGTCTGTTCTCGTCTGTCAACCTTTCCATCACCATTGCAAATAAGAAAGGGCTCAGAGCTGATCCTTGATGTAACCCCACCTCCAACTTAAACGCATCCATCACCCCCACTGCAGACCTCACTGCTGTCACACTATCCTCGTACATATCCTGTGCCACTCTTACATACTTCTCTGACACTCATGACTTCCTTCCTCATACAATACCACAACTCCTCTCTAGGCACCCTGTCATATGCTTTCTCTAAGTCTACAAAAACACAATGCAACTCCTTCTGACCTTCTCTGTACTTCTCCATCAACACTCTCAGAGCAAACATCGCATCTGTAGTGCTTTTTCCCGGCATGAAACCATACTGCTGATCACTAATCATCACATCCCTAGAAAGGTGCTTGGTATGACATCTGGACAGAAGAAGGATGACAAGGAGACATGGTGGTGGAATGAGGAAGTACAGGAGAGTATACAGAAAAAGAGGTTGGCAAAGAAGTGGGACTGTCAGAGAGATGAAGAAAGTAGATAGGAGTATAAGGAGATGAGGTGCATGGCAAAGAGAGATGGCAAAGGCTAAGGATAAGGCATATGAAGAGCTGTATGAAAGGTTGGACACTAAGGAGGGAGAAAAGGACCTGTACTGATTGGCTAGACAGAGGGGCCGAGCTAGAAAAGATGTGCAGCAGGTAAAGGTGATAAAGGATAATGAGGGAAACATACTCACAAGCGAGGAGAGTGTGTTGAGAAGATGGAAAGAGTACTTTGAGGGGATGACAAATGAAGAGAATGAGAGGGAGAGACAGTTGGGTGATGTGGGGATAGTGAATCATGAAGTACAATGGATTAGCAAGGAGGAAGTAAGGATAGCTATGAAGAGGATGAAGAATGGAAAGGCTGTTGGTCCAGATGACATACCTGTGGAAGCATGGAGGTGTTTAGGTGAAATGGCAGTGGAGTTTTAACCAGATTGTTTAATGAAATCTTGGAAAGTGAGAGGATGCCTGAGGGATAGAGAAAAAGTGTTTTGGTACCAATTTTTAAGAATAAGGGTGATGTGCAGAGCTGTAGTAAGCACAGAGGGATTAAATTGATCAGTCACAGCATGAAGTTATGGGAAAGAGTAGTGGAAGCTAGATTAAGAAGGGATGTAATGATTAGTGATCAGCTACCTCATTTTTATTAAGATAGTTTATTTTGTGCATCAAAAATGAGAGATGACAAACAAGGACTACTGACTTATTATTAAAATAATGGCATCCATTTTCTTTTTAAATCTCAATTTCCATGTCCTCTCCAAGGTGCTCATTGAGCTCTCCAGTCTCATTAAAGATGCACAATACATACTGCATTAGTGTCTTCACACTCAGCATCACTGAATGGTGTTCTCCTTTCTAAAGAATACTTGCTCATTACCTGTAAGGTGGGGGACTCGAGAGCCAAGGAAGTCATCATCATCCAAAGCTGTTGCAGTTTTCTTCTGTTGCAACCCATGCATGGCATTATTGGCTGGTTAGCTTACTGTAGGACTTGCAAAGCTGAGCCTTGAGTACTTCCATGTCCATGAACACCTTCTACTCATTTTCAGTGTGTGCAAAACATTGATCTATATGCCTGAAGGTACATTTCTAGGACTTATCCTGGAAGGAAGTCTTGTGTCAAACCTGGCTAACTCTCTCTACGAGAATGAGTGAGCTGGTTTTCACCACACATTCCTTTACTTCCCCCTGACTACTCAAGTGCCCAGGCTACTAACTAAGCCCAGGGGGACAGGAGCATAGTCAGATGTCCACCCAATTTGCAAGATAGCTATTTTTAATTCTAATGTCTGTACCTTGTGATGAATAAATTATAATTTTGTGGACAGAGGTTAAAACAATGATAAAACAATAATACATATAAAACCAAAATGCAAACCGTTTAATCCTTTTTTGAAGTACTGTTACCTCAAAATGAAAAAGTAATAGAAGCATTTTATTTTGTTGTCAAACCTCACAGCACATGTAAAGGACAGTTTCCAGTGTCCTCCTTACTACCTAATATAATCATCTCTGTGACTTAGTAAAAGAAACATCTTTCCTGAGTTTCAATATCTCCAGAGTTTTCCATTCCATTCTCCAAAGTAAAATTTTCTGCAGTATTTAATCAGATAAGTTTGTGTACTGCTTCTATATCAGACATGCACTTCCTCATTTGTCTGACACATCACTTCTGTACTGAGTCTGTACTTAAGTAAAAAAAGAAGCAATAGATATGACAACACATATCTTACCACCACAGTGTGCCCCTTAACCCAAGCCCTTAAGGCAAAACACTTTGTCCAATGTACTAATCAAGGGAGACTCAGTTGTGAGGCACACTGATGTCCCACTCCAATGGTTGAACAAGGAGAAGGTGACGTCAGTTGTCTGTCAGGTGCCAGGATCCACCACATAACACATGCACTCAGATCACTCCACAACAAGTAGAAATATGACTGTCATTGTCTAGGTGACCTGAGATGGACCTCCCAGACTACATGAAAAGAGATGTGATAGAACTCATGGATTATGTGGCCCAGATAGGTATGACCCTAACCCTGAGCAGTATTCTACCGTCACCCAGAATGATACCACAGCATGAGCAGAAAATGATTGACTTCAACAATTGGCTAAGTTTCTGGTGTCATTTTAAGGGGATCCAGTATCTGTGTGCCTAGGATGACATGATCATCAGATCACGATGCTTTGCCAGAGATGGCTTGCATCTGTCACCCCTGGGATTCCAGGTACTGGCTAAGACTCTTGCCACCCCTATAGTGCCTGTTTTAGGCAGTGTTCCAAAGACAAAAATTCCACCGTAACAGCTACAAACAAATGCAGTCTGAGGTTCATGCTGCTCAATGCTAGAAGTCTAAATCTCAAAGATGCACTCGCTTGAAGCTCTCCTCAAAATGGAGAATGTTGACATTTGTGTTGTAACAGAAAGCAGGTTAAAATAGGTAGAAAGCACCCCTGCGCTCCCAGGCTACAACTCATTCCATACCTTTCAGGCCCAGAAAATGTCCGGAAGCTCCAAAGGTGGTGGTCTCCAGATTCTTAAAGGATACGCACACCTCTAGACTGGTAGCCCAGCATTATGCATCTGAAATACTTCAGGTACAACTAACACTGGGTAAGATGGCGATACAAGTCATAGCCTGCTACAGAACCCCAAACATGTCCGCAGACTCTCACTCCAACTTCCTAAGCACCCTGGAATCTATCAAGGTCCAACTCAATACTCTCATACTAGGTGACTTCAACTACCCTTCCATCCACTGGAAAAACTATTCAAGTATCAATGTACAGGCCAATGCTTTCTGGAATTTATCAATTCCAATGCCCTGGACCAGCTCATTCTGACCCCCACTAGAGGAAGTAACATCCTCAACCTGGTTATCACCAGCATTGGAGACAGTTGCTCCACACCTATAGTCAATTCCTCCACGGTTAAATCTGGCCACAAACTGATCACCATGGAAATTTCAATCTCACTTATACTCCCTGCTAAGGTGACTACGCTGAAAAACATCTCTAAAGCCAACTTTGGGCTCCTAAAAACAGAAGTGGCTAACTTCTCAGCACCCATGCCAATGGAAAATAGCTGCATGACTGCCAAATCATACACCAATGCACTGTATGAGCATGTACATAAATGTATGGACCTTGCCATACAAGATAGAACTAAGACACTCTCCTCCAAAAAAGGAAGCCAATCTGGTGGTCCCAGCCATCAATAAACTCTACAACAAAAGGAAGAAACTGTTGCAGAAAAAAATGAAGTCACAAGGCTGGAAAACCTCCATTATCAGTCTCAACAAAAAGCTGAGATCCCTTATCAAATCCTCTAAAGCCAGCTATGAAGGCAGAATTGTGGCTGACACCACAAACACCCACAAAGCCTTCTATAGCTATATCAAAAACTTCAAAGGCAATACCCAGATATGCCCTGAGTTATTGCACAATGGCAACTCCTATACTGAACCAACAGATACAGGCAACATACTGGCCGATAGATTCAGTGCCAACTTTACCCCCCCCCCCCAGGGCCCTATCACAATTACAGAAGAAAGCCTGGTACCCAGCATTTCTGAGGCACAGGTAAAAGCTGCATTGCCCAAAGCCAAGAAAGTAGCATCCATGAGACCTGATAATATCCCCGGCTGCATCCTACACGAGTTACAAAACAAACTGGCACCACATCTGTGTGCCCTGTTCAATCAGAGCCTTACCTCAGGCTATGTCCCTAATGAATGGCACACTGCTACAGTCATCCCACTCCATAAAGGGGGAGCAACTACAGACCTGGGAACTATCGCCACATTATCCTGACGAGTATGGTATGCAAAGCTATGGAGCGCATCATCAAGGACCTGCTTAACAAAGATATAGGCAATCTCCAGACTCTTAACCCCACACAGTTTGACTTTATCAAGGGGAGATCCTGCCTGCTGAACCTGGTTGACTTCTTTGAGGCAGTCACCAAGGCTGTGGATGAGGGTAAGGCAGTGCATACAGCCTACCTCAACCTGGCCAAGGCCTTTGATACCATTCCGCACTTAGGTGTCATTGTTAAACTCACCAAACTAGGCATCAATCCTTACATCACTAGGTGGGTTGCAAATTGGCTCACAGATAGGACCCACAGAGTGAAAGTTCTGGATTCCAAGTCAGTCTGTCTATCAGTCATGAATGGAGTCCCACAGGGCTCGGTCCTAGGCCTTCTTTTGTTTGGCATCTACTTCTCGGAAGTCCAGGCCAACACAGAAGGACTCTGGCTGACCAAGTTCACTGATGACTGCAAGTTAGGAGTCATTATCAACTCCCCAAGTGATGCAGACATCCTACAAAAGGGCCTCTCTGAAACCAATGACTGGTGTTAGAACCATGGCCTGAAGCTTAACACCAAAAACTGTGTTATCATCCCCTTTGGAAAAAACGCAATTCCCATGAATTATCACATTGATGCGAGTCCACTGAACACCATAAGACATCTGGGCACCCAGGTCGACAGCCACCTTACCTTCGACCACCACATTGTCACTGTGGTCCGAAAGTCCTTCTAAGTGGCACATCTTATAACCAAAGGTTTCACATCCAGAAAGAAAGAGGTCATCATCCCTCTCTACTCATCCCTCATTAGACCAATCATTGAATATAATGCCCCATTTGGCATGTACCTGATCAGACACCTACAACAGCTGGAGAGGCCACAAAAGTACCTCACAAAATGGATCCTAGGCCTTAAATACATGTCCTACGTAGACAGACTCAAGAAACTTAAGCAGTTCTCAGTCTCTTATTGTCTACTTAGAGGTGATCTCTGCTTGACTTACAAAGCCATGTCCGACACAGCCCTACTTGAAATGCTACACCTAAAGAAATCCCAATCCCCCCATGCCACACACTTCAGAGATCACTACCTCATTATCACAATTAACAGAACATGCTGGAGGGACAGGTTCATCTCCCAAAGACTGCCCATAGTCTGGAAAAAGCTTCCATTCATGTCAAGCAGAACACCTCGCTGGCCCTCTTCAAGAGAAATCTTGACGAGTGGATGGGCAACAGAAAGTTTGCTTCAGGGATCATTCCAGTTGCCCTACTGAATATGGGCACTGTGAACTAACATTGGGTGGCATGGCGCCTGGGCAATATTTTTTTGTGCTAGGCTTGTAAAGGCTCCAGGACCATTAGCTTAGTACACACCTATGAACCTATGATAAATTAGCAGTAGCAAGACTAGTAAATACAAAATAAATGTCCTGCTGAATGAGCAGCCTGATCAGACGTCAAATTCCATGACATATGTTGCCTTTTACTAGGGTTTAACTTCTGATGCTCCAGTTGGTGGGGAAATATTGGATTTTCTAGAAAAAAATTAAAAAACAGTGACCCTGCGGTGGTCTCAATTTTCTACTCAGATTAGATGGAATGACTGCTGGGAAATATCCTATGATATCAGACAAAAGCACTAGGATATAGCACATGCTGATGGATGGATCTAGAGTGGTTATGATTATCAGAAACAAGAATAACATGAAAAAATATATAAATAACGGGAGAAAAAAGTGAACATTTCATATAGGAGCTTGGATATGTTTTCAATGATTAATCTCATTCGAAACTGGTTAACCCTTCACAAAGAATTCACATATGTAAATACACACATTTTGAAGTTGAACCAATATATTTCTTAATGTTTACCATCATTACCCAAATATTAGAACAGGAGAGCTTTTGTGCATGTGCTGATTCCTTCCAGTAACTGGCCCCATGTGGATCTAAGCCAAGCAGGCCTGAGAAGAACATTTTACAATTCCGTTTATTAGCTGGCTTTGGTTATTCTAAATTAGTTATGGTATCAGAAGCAAGACATTTTAATGTGGTAACCTGAACCCACTCCATATGAATGCAATGCTGAACTTTTGTGTGGGGACAGTGAAAATCTATGTAAGCTCAGTAGCATTATAATGCCAATACAAGAACAGAAAGCTACATATACAGCAGCTATCTAGATTTCATCCTAGGAATGTATTCTAAATGTTCTACAAAACTGGGAAGAAAAAGAAAGACTCGCGGGATTACATCAGTAGAAGCTTTAACTCTGTGATGTTTAATAAGCATGCTTTACAAGTAGCTTTCAAAGTTAGAGAGAGGTGGTAATGCTAATGCTTCCTGATTATCTACATGGTCTAACATTTATTGCTTTGGCAAAGGAACTTCTGCATCTCTGAGATCTGACACTGGTGCATATATACAGTACTTGGCCTTGAGTTGTAATAACCTTGCTTAAGTTGCCATTTCACTTTTTAATAGTTTTATAGCTGGCATTCTGAATGTATGTTGCTGTTTTTTTTACTGGCCTGAATAATCACTGAGCAACTAAACAATGAAACTGTGCTGTAAACATAATTTTTTATGACTTAAAATGCAGATGTAAAAGTTGTATGACACAGACGTTCAACTGCATACATTTTAGCATATGCTCTATATTTCTCACATTTTCTTAACTTTTAATTTAAATCAGGATTAGTAAGAACTAAGGAGGAATTTGATCATGTAGGGACCCTGATGCAAAGGATCAGGACATTTTGGCGAGTGGAGGGGTTGTGGCTGAGTAGGGGCCACCCCCTTTGGTAGATGCACCATGTTGGGATAGTGTTGGAATAGTGATAATACATCTGTCTCATGGCTTCTGATTGCTGGACACTATATGTGTGGAGTTTTATATTTTTTCTCAGTAACGCTATGCATTTCATTCCAATGTTCCAGAGTACTCCAACTTCCCAAAACTTGCTGATGGATTGACTACAGTAAAATTGTCAATATACATATGTCTTAATATATTATTTACCTCATGATCCCAGTCATGACATAAATTACACTAAATTAAATGAATCACTGACAGTGATTTGATCTTAAAAACTGTATTAATACCCCATGAAGTTTGTTTTACCCCCCCCTTACCTCTCCACAACTAACATCAGCTAATATGCCATGGAGTTTTGTTCTTGTCTCCTTATGCATGTGGTATTACTGCCTCTGCAGTCTGCCTTCCTCAGAGGTTCTTTTAATGTCTGAATTCAGACATTTAGATTTATAGTCTTGTAAATTTGTTATTATGCTTCCTGTGCAAAAAATTGCTATTGTGGTCTGAGCATTCATTGTCCTAAAACTAACAATTTAATACATCCCCCCAGTGGCTGTAAAGAAACTATCTCCACATAAACATTCCAGCTGAGTAAGTGCCAGGACTTGAAGACTTGAAGTACTCACACGATCATTTAAGTTACTCTGAGAACATTTTTTTGGCATTTCATTTATTCAAAGCTGCAAATCCTTATACCATACTGAAACCCTGAGCACTGAATGCATGGGCCAGGGGAACATCCATTGCAAGTATATTTAAATCCTTTCCTACACTGTCTAATTCTTCTTTTTCTTCATTGTTCTTTTTATTTCATTACCCATAATGGTGCATAGCCGTGGTGGTGCAGTGGTAGCATTTTTACCTCACAGCAAGATGTTCTCCTGTTCGATTCTTGTCTGGAGCGCCTTCTGTGTGGTATCTGCATGTCCTCCCCGTGGTTGAGTGACATTTGAAAGACATGCATGGAGCATACCTTCATTGAAGGTTGGGTGCTGGGCTGACACCTCGGCACTGTAAAAATCTACTGCCAATCATTAGCGGACTGGAGTTCTGTTGTGGCGACTCCTAACTGGGAAAAGCTGAAAGAAGAACAACAACCCATAATGAAGCATGCTTTATACATATGAGTATTTAAAGAAGTAGCACTGAGCCCATCAGATATAATATATAAAAAGTGACATTTAAACTACTGGTCATTTTGTCAATGAAAAGGGCTAATTTTTTGGCCATTAAAACACCTTATGTTCTATCCATATACCTGCACCTACAAGCAGGAGTCACAGACAGAATGTACACCATGATTCAGTTCAATTCAGATTTCAGAAAAGGTGGCATGTGGCATCCCTAACTTTCTGTTACAAGATTTGACACATTTCCTGAAGGTGTGAATACGGTGGAAACAGTGTTGGCATACTCCTGGCAAAGTTCTGTACTAGACATAAGGCATTCACTTTTTAGATAAAAAAATCATCAAAAAACAAATGCTAACACTAATACAAGGGTAGCAGTTAATGCCGTTACTCAGTGCATTTTTCTAAAAAAAAATCTTGCTGACGTCTTTTAGGCAAAAAAAATATATGTATTTACCTGACACTATGCTTGACATTCGAAGTGATTTGATCACTATCAGATGTATTTATTTATTTGTTTGTTTTATTAACTATGTTAGTCTTAATGGGCAGGATTCATTTTCAATAGAGGCCTGGACGAAATATTCCACATGAATATCTTGCAATACACTGCCAGCACTAATATATTACATTTGCAAATATAATCACATAGGTATTGACAGTTACTGAATACATTGCAATAAATAAGAATACAGAAGTATTACATTCACAGACAAAAAGAGAAACAATGACAGTTACAGCATAAATAAATCACATGTATTGTCCATTTCCAAATATGTCTGCATTTTAGAATGACACTAGATTGATTTAGAATATGCTTGATGAGATAGCATTGGTTCAAGATGTTACCAGTTATAGCAATAGATAAAAACTCTCTCTCTCTTGATATATATATATATATATATATATATATATATATATATATATATATATATGAATTTACCTGCTATCATCAAAATCTCAGGATATCGACTCTCACTTCTTCGATACTCACAATATCGAATCTGCACTTTATCACACCACAGGAACTACAAATACTCTCCCATACTAAGGAATCATTTAGCCAAAAATAAAAAACCTAAACTGCACCATCCCTAACCCACCTAGGTGAGGGTTACACCCCCACCCCCCTAACTAAATATACCAACTCTGAGATTGCACTACAGTTGGAAAAAAGACAAAATTCAACATCTTGCACAACCAGTTACTTACCATGGGAAAATCTTCCTAGTTCCGGTGGTTCAATGAAGTGTGGTTCGATATTCTGTGTGTCGACAAAGTGAGATACGATGATGTGGCATTTCGACGAACTCAGATAGACCCATATATATATATATATATATATATATATATATATATATATATATATATATATATATATATATATATATATATATATATATATATATATATATATATATATATATATATATATATATATATATATATATATACATATATATATATATATATATAGATATATATATATATATATGTATATATATATATATATATATATATATATATATATGTATATATATATATATATATAGATTCACTTCATAATCTCGAAATACTGAAATCTCGAATTTCAGTATCTCGAGACCATGAAGCCAAAAATCTATAACCTCGAAACCCCAGAAGTGCGAAACTTAAAATCGCGACTTCTACACTAAACATACTGCAGACACAGACACAAACATACACCTCCCTTCACATACACAAACACCTACCCTACATACACGCAGGGGGGGCAACCCTCCTGTGCCCCCCATGTGAGGGGCTGTGCCCCCACACCCCCCTACTTAAATATACTAACTACGAGGTCGCACTACACAGACAAACACTCAAAAACACCACCACATAAGGTATATTCCCCTCACACACACACATCACACTAACAAAACACACAGACACACACTAAAGCCACTACCCAAAACCTGTAAAACACAAAAACTTACCTACATGTCCAACCTCCCACTCACACACCACAACACAAGAACTGCTAACTCAAAATCTCCGAACTCTGGGATTTTGAATTTCACACTTCTGTGTTTTCTGCTTCTGCACTTTCGCCCTTCTGGTCTCGGGTTACTGAAATTTGGGATTTTAGTAGTTCGAGATTCTGAATTTTATAGACAGGATGAAACTTTAAGGTCTTTCTTTAGACACTGAAGCAGTTTTTTTTTTTTTTTTTTTTTTTGGTGAGTGTGTGAAGGATATAATAATAGAGAATCTTCACAATGTCAGTAATAGAGAACTCCAGGTTTTTGTAACAGCTGGCAAGAACTGTGCAATGGTACTTAAATGACCTCACTGGGTTGTTAGGGAACTGACTGGAGGAATCAAGTGAAATGCTAACTATAAATCTATGCAGAATGTACAAGTGTACATACAAAGATAAACATAAAGAAATAGAATTCTAAATGGTTATATATAGTAAGTTTCATTTAAATGGTTAAATACAGTACATTTCATTTAATTCTGTGTGACTAAGAGTGAACAAGACCTAATAATACAAAGGGATAAAAGCATGACTGACGTAGATGGCCTGTGATTTATTGGCAGCATAGTTGCTAGAAGGAACAGGTCAGTGAAAACTGGACTAAGTGATTATTGCAGGCTCATGCATCCAGGGAAGGGAAAAACATCTCTCTCTCCCAGCTTTTGCATGAAATCTAGCAGGATTGTGCTCTACCCATGTAGAACAGACCTGTTGAGGATACACTGCTTATTGCATAGCTAGCATTAGCTGAGGGAAAAATGTGTGTAGCAGTAGGCAGCACTTACGGAGTTCAAGATAGCTAATGCAAGGTTAGTAAGTATAGGTGGTTAGTGAGAGAGCCTGCTGGATCCAACAGACTGGCTCACTACCTACTGCCTGACTCTCTGCTCTCCTGGGAATGCACTTGCTGATGTGTCCCTCCAGTCCATGAATTAGTGGTACATTGAGCTCTTGACTGGGATAATGATGTCTAACTCCTACCCCAAGAGAGGAACAAATAGTTTGAGGAATGGAAAGGAAGGGATGCACTGGGCAAGACCTAGGGGATGAGGGAATAAAAACAACATGTAAGATGAAAGAAAGAATTGTATATATTTAAACAAAGTAATTTTGGTCTGACACTAGGATTTCAAGATTTTGTGTGACTTTAAATTGATTTGCAGATGTTTCTGTGTACATCAGAGCATTCAATGAGTAAAGTGCTACAATGTATTTTCCAGCTTGCCCTTCCTTAATTTTTGGGCCATTTTTTAATAAAAAGACTTCATAAACTTTTTATTAAACTGCTTTCCAAAAATATTTAGCTTACCCATCTGTGACATTATCATAGGGTAACATGAGCTACCTCCATAGATTTTAATGGGGCACCTTCGTGAATCCACCATAGTGCGCCCATTAAAGTCCATGGATGCAACAGATGTTTTGCCTACACCATGGACTTTAATGGGTCACCTTCACGAATACACCATGGTGCACCCATTACAGTCTATGGATGCAACATATGCTTTTTCTACACCATAAACTTTAATGGGGCACCTTTGTGAATCCACCATGGTGTACCCATTACAGTCTATAGATGCAACAGATGCTTTTCCTACACCATAGACTTTAATGAGTCACCTTTGTGAATCCACCATGGTGCACACATTAAAGTCTATGGATGCAACCGATGCTTTGCGTACACCATAGACTTTAATGAGGCACCTTTGTGAATCCACGATGGTGCACCTATTAAAGTCTATGGATGCAACCGGTGCTTTGTCTACAACATAGACTTTAATGAGGCACCTTTGTGAATCCACCATGGTGCATCCATTAAAGTCTATGGATGCAACAGATGCTTTGCCTTCACCTACATCACTGAGGTTAAAGTTTCTTGTTTTTGCTCAGTGATGTCAGTGTAAGGAAACTGCAAATTTCAAAACTAATTGTGTATAGGAATGGGATGACCAAGATATTTAATAATGGGGAAAGTGTTGTTTGGAAGTTTATGCACTGCATACTGTAGTGTTATGGTACATTCAAAAGCACTGGAAAATCACTTTAAGGATAAAGAACAAAGTAACTGGAAGTCATTACCTCATGGCGGAAGGTATTTCATTCTACAGAACTGCATATATACAATTTTTTAAAGTCTTCCACATACTTAAAAAAAAATATATATATATATATATATATATATATATATATATATATATATATATATATATACATATACATTATTAACATTTTATACTCTTCTCCATTAGATATAATGATTGTAGTGGTCAGGGAAGTTGACAAATAAATGCATACTCATGCAAATTCATTCATTCAATTCTTCTTTTCCCAATTATGAAGTTGCTACTTAAAAAATAAGGAATGTCTCTTAATAATGGATATAAGATCTGTAATTACTTAATAAATATTCAAATGTCTGATTATGCATGAGTTTGATTTATTTTAATTCAATTCTAAGTTTCTACCAATAAACTTGGGTGGCATTGCGGTTCAGCATTCAGAGCTATTACCTCACACAGTCTGCCTTCATGATTTGCTTGCTAGGTTGACTTTTTTTCCATGCAAAGTCAGCACGTCATCCCTGCAACTGTGAGATTTTGAAAGGGTCAGGTTTTATCCCATATATCAAAGAAATGCATGCAGTGGAAATGTGTGTGGTGTGTACATGTGTGTGTGTGTGTGTGTGTGTGTGTGTGTGTGTGTGTGTGTGTGTGTGTGTGTGTGTGTGTGTGTCTTAGTGTGAAATGACTGCATGCATCCTGTAATGAACTATCCACCTACCTTCATTTTGCCAAAGTTGGTTTTTAACTCGGAATCTGTAGTTTTTTTATACATCCCAAAAAATGTGAATAGTGAAACTGGAAATACTCCAAAATGCTAACTGGAATGTATGTGACAGTGGGCAGGATTCAGGAAGGTTTGCATGGCGTGTTCATGTAGAGTAAGACTAGAGCAAGGCAAGATGTCTTCCGAGCTATTCAGCAATATCCGGTAGGTGCGTGTAAGACAGCTCTAAAATGACCGTTGCACGGACAGTGTTAGGATATGCAAAATTTGCGATCCAGGAAACAGTAACCTGTCCGTGCAAGAGTAGAGTTATTTGCAGAAATATACTCGGTTGGTAACCGAGTACCGTTCTGCAAATAGCTAAAAGGAGCAATGACAGCTCCAAATAAAGGATGCATTCATTTGAGGAAGCATGCCAGTGTCCAAATATAAGGACATTGGCATGTAATTATGTTGCAGATTAATAAAATCAATATATTTTTTTTTCCATGATCTCCGATGTTTAAGCATAGTGCAGCACCGCGCAAATGTACGGCGCTATAAAAACCATGAAATAATACAAAAAAACAGGCAAAAATAGGCATTGTAATAAAAGTTTAATCTAACATGCAGGTGAATGGCAGGCTGAAGACAACATGGCTGCTGAGTAGGGGTTGCTATGGAGGGAAGGCAAATTCCAGAGATGTAACCAAGCATTAGTAGGCAATCCTATGCAAATGAGGGTAAGGATAGTGAATCCCAATTTTACATGGCATATGAGCCAAGTCTGTGGAGTGTAAGAGTAGGATAAGGGGAGTATCAGAGTAGAAGATAGCTGACATCATGAGGGGGCATGTATGAAAGAATGAAAGCTCATTGGAGCAGAGTGGCATGTGTTTGCTGTCAGTTACTCATCACTGGAAGAGGAGTGTCAACAGGTGTCTTAGCTAAAGGCAAGAAATTGAAGGTGTATGTTGTGGATATCACTAAAGTTTCTGGTAAAAGTGCCTGCAATGTGTTTGCATGCAGGTGCGCACCTGTAAAGCCATATAAGACTGTGTGCACTCATTTAAGCAGGAGTAAGCAAGTGTTAGATTGTGGAAACCTGTGGAAGCCAGTGTAAGCATGTTTGTGCGCGTGTGAGATGGTGTGTGCGTGTTTGCGTGGCTCTGCTCCCTGTGGAAACAGAATGGGAAAAGGAAGCACAACAAATAGTAGGAAGTTAACCAAGGAGAACTAGCAGAGCTAGCAGGTGAAAACAATCAGAATCAAGCAATTACACAGGCAGTGCACTAGCCCAGCCCAGCACTTAAAACTCTGCAAACAACATTCCACCATGTTTTTCTCAGAGACACTGCAACACTGCAGTATACTAAGAAAAGTGAAAACTTAAAAAGCTTTACTGAGACAAAAGAAATATGTTAGCAGCTGCCATTGCTGTCATAAGGCAATACATGCAACATGCTGAGGGTGGTAACAATGCGAATGCTGCTGAGCAACCCACAGTGAGGAGACGGAGAAGAGTGTACAGGCCCAGGGTAACCTACCAGGGGCTACATGAGCTGGAGATAGTGGAGCACTATAGAAAGGACAGAGACCTCATGCAGCAAATTGTTGAGCTGTTGAGGCCATGCCTCACACACAGAACCAACAGAGGGGAACCCATCCCAGTGGAAACCAAGGTATGTGTTGGTCTAAGAATACTAGCAACAGGTACCTTCCAGAGACCAACTGGTGATATGATGGGGATTTCACAGGCATCAGCATCCAGGGTACTGCACCAGTTCCTGGATGCCATGTCAGCACATGTCGCTGATCATGTATATTTCCCAAATTCCTGTGAGGTATTGGCCAGCAATATGCATCTTTTCCAGCAAATAGCGGAATACCCTGAGGTAGTGGGTGCAATAGACTGCACGCACATACACATCAAAGCACCAGCTGGTGAGCGGGGCAGGGCCTACTTTAACCGCAAGGGCTTCCCCTCCATCAACTGCCAGTTCATGTGTGATGCCCAGGGCATAATACTGAATGTGTGTGCTGGCTGCCCTGGAAGCTACCATGATTCCCATATCTGGCATCTGACGCAGCTGTACCAGACATTTGCCAATGGGGACATCCGTCATGGTCATCTAGTGGGGGATGCTGGATACGCACTGAAGCCATGGCTGATGACACCCATCAGAAATGCACACACACCCGAACAGGAACACCATAATAAGGCACACGCACAAACATGAAATGTAATCGAGCATGTGTTTGGGCTGCTCAAGACACGGTTCCAGTACCTGACCACATCTGGTGGAGCCTTGCAGTACTCACCAACTACATGTACCCAAATTGTCATGGTATGTGCTATGCTACATAATATGATCCTGCAAAAACAGCTGCAGCAGGAGCAGCATAGGGCTCGGCCAAACAGCCCCCCCACCATTGCCAAGGCCATCACAGGCAGAGCGTGACTCAGAGGAGGAACAACCTGAGCCTTCCCCAATAGGCAGAAGGAGATGTGTCCAGTATGCCTTGGCCTTGGCAAAGAGACAATGCATAGCACATATACTGGTTCAGTAGGAACCCTGGAAATGATACCTCTCTCTGACTCGCACATATATTAAAAGGGATGCCTAACTTGACACTACCTGTTACCAAACATGTATAGAGAGTGTACTATGTGCATCCGACATAGGTAGCCCTGCAGCAACACCTGAGGCATGATTGCCATGTTTTAAGCAATATAAAGCAGTGCTAAACAGCTATTACTACCATTTAGTATATGTAAACAAAATTGCATGCACTAACTAGCACAACTTTGGGTAATGTTGAGCAATATTGGGCAACGTTCAGCAATGTTTTTTAACGTTGAGCAATGTTGGGCAAGTTCGGGCAAAGTTGGGCATAGTTGAGCAAAAGCAGGTAAACATGCTCATACTTGCTTTACTGGTCCTTAAGCAGTCTGGTCTTCCCAGTATGAAAAAAAAATGCAGTGACAGTCCTCAAACCCAGGATACTGTGCACTGTAGTCACAGTACGGAACCACTAAACCATGACAGTATTCCACTGGTAAGCCTATATGAAGAAATGCTGATAAGTCTATACAAAGTGTCTCATGGAAACCCTGCAGGCACAGCATAATCCCTGTAGATTTATGACACAAAGGTGAGCCCTGCAGTAAAAATACAACTTGATTGTCAACACACATAAAGTATAAATGTTAATATTGGGCGTGTTCACACACATCAACAAATGTAGTGAACCTCAGACAGCAACATGCTGAAAGGTTACACTGGGCATGCTCACACACACATAGGCCATGTCTGAGTACAGCAGTGGGCCACACATATCTGGCAGTTGCATGTGTGAACCTAGGAACCTATCACTATTCACTGATCCTGCCTTGTGCACACAGTTATATGAAAACAGACACATATATAATATATTGGAACCCTGTCATAATCAAATATGTACTACAAATACAAAGGTTGTTCATAGAAAGTAGAAAAGCAAAAAAGATTAAAAACCTGCAATCAGTATCACCAATAAACAATGTGCAATCCAAACATTATCCAATCCAGGTTATGGAAAAAAATATCTGCAAAGGAGTCCATACAGAACCATGACACTTCCTTCAGCTATGTCAGAAATAGCAATGTACATTCATATATGTCCTGAGTCAGGGCCAACTGTAAATGACTGACAATGCCAACATCCTGTCAGACAGGCCCATACATACATACCCACCTCCCACTGACAAAGGCCCTATCATCATACCAGGAGATATCACATGTAGAATGGGTAAACAGCTCCTTCCAAAGCTGAAGACATGGCATCAATGGGATTACATTGTTTCCCTATATATGTCATAACTGAACTGCAGAACAAACAGACCCTGCACCTGAACAGTCTGTTGAGCCTCACCCTCTCTACAGGATATGAAACTGTTGAATGGGTTACGGCAACATTTGACACACTCCACAAGTGTTGGTGCACAACAGACCATGGGAACTATAGTCTTATAAGCCTATGAAGTCTGATCTGCAAGGCCATGGAGTCCATCAGGATTGAAGCCATAAACAGAGCTATTGGAGGCCTACAAACACACAACCCTACCAACTTTGGTTTGGTCATGGGCAGATCATGGTTCCCAAACCTGCTAGACTGTTTGCAAGGCAGTCACCCAGGACATACATCAATGAAATGAGCTACGCACATCACACATAGACATTGAACAGACCTTTCCCAACATCTCAGACACATGTCGTATCCACACAATCAACAACCTGTGCATAAATATGTATAGTCATCTGATGGATTGGCAACTGGGCCACAGATAGATCACACAAGGTAAGAATTGTGGAGTCCTGTTCAAGCTGGTAACACCTGCTGTCCCCCATGGCTCAATTCTGGAATTGTATAAAACAAAGTGCCCACACATTACCATGTCTAGTCTGATGATATCAGCATCCCACAAATATAGCAGGAGAAATGAAAACTCCCAGAAAAGCATATAGCATGTCGTGTTAATGTGTATTTCTCTAGTATCATAACATAGTTAGGTAGGGGTTTGAATCCTGCAATTGCTGAGTGTGTGTGTGTGTGTGTGTGTGTGTGTGTGTGTGTGTGTGTGTGTGTGTGTGTGTGTGTGGTATGTATGTTTGTGTGTGATTTCCTTTGAGAGGAGTGCCCTTTTTGGAGACTAGGAAAACACCTTAAAAGTGGTATATTCATCTTTGGCAAGTCTGATGATGTTAGCATTCTACAAATATAGCAGTGGAAATAAAGTCTCCCAGTAAAGCATATAGCATGTTGTGTTAATGTGTAATTCTCTAGCATCATAACATAGTTAGGTAGGGGTTTGAATCCCACAATTGCTGAGTGTTTGTGTGTGACACTGTTGGTCAATGTGTTGTGGGTTTTTGCTTTTACTACTGTATGACATATCAGTATAACAACAGTATGTGCATTGCACACTTCAGGTATCTGTGTGGCAAATACATATATGTACATGTGACCTTAATTAGTTCATAGGTGTGAAGCCTGCTTTCTACATGAATACATCTGTTACCTTTGACAGGTTGTGCTGCTGCTTCTCAGACCTTAGGTCACATATGTATGTTTGTGACAAGGCCAGCCACTGTAGTGATCTTTGGCCTAGGTCATCTGTGTCACACACACCCATGACAGTTTCTATAGAATAGTATGAGTGAGGGTTCATGCCTGGAGTATATTTCAGACATGTTCAAACACAACACTGTCTGTCAATAATGGACATTCATTATAGGTGTACAACAACCTTTGTGGATATGCATACAGACCCCTTCTTGCTTATGTGATACACCGAGGGACGTCAGAATACCTTTGGAAATGTGAATACCAAAGGACAGATGACATAACACTTCGGTACCCGTTCTACATGTTGGGGGCTACTACCTATGTGGAACTGTCGGGATACTATGTTTAGTAAATGTGGATGACTATGCTATAGTTGGCTTATAGTTTTACAGCATGGGTTGGATAACAGGTATCTGTCTGTATGATACCCTTGTGGAGGATAAGTGTCTCATCTAGAGAATGCATTGTAGGCCACTGTATGCATTTCCAGATGTGGACGGACATATCCCTAGTGTGTTTGCTTGTACCTAAGAGGGCTATATGCCAAACAGGAGTGGTCCTAGAAACGCGTGGCGGTCAATACCACTGGTTACTTGTATAGTATAGTACCGGAAGGATCCAAATGTTACTGAGTTTCCTACATCTGTGTGTCAGTTGTCAAGACATCATCTAATGACTGGTTATAGTCAGGCTGTTGAGGTTGTGTATACTATCAGAATGCAAACCAATGACAGATAGTAACAGTATCACCCACAGCATAGTGTCAAACCATGTCATGCACACGTGTACCCAAGTTAAAACATATGGGTAGTAAAATGCATACTGGCCACCAATAGAAACTATGAGATCAAATGTAGACAACGCCAACTCCTGTCCTTGGAAACTAGGCTAACTGCAAATCGTGTAGGTCTTACAAGTTCTTTCTTTAAACGTTTTAAAAATCCAAAGAGAAATAAGTAAAAAGAACGCTTTTATTAGCTCAGTAAGAAGAGCGTTTTCGCCGTGGTCTTACCACAGCTTCTTCAGCAAATTAAACAACTTTAAAAAACCCGCCAATTCCTTATATATACTGTGCATGACGTAATTAAGAACATATACATTCTTAAAGGAAAATGTTGAAAAACTTCATGCATACAATACAGGTTAATATTCATACCTAGTATACTCTATAAAAAATAATAACTTAGTATACATCAGTCTTATTTCTACTTATTATTATGTTAGTTGATAAGTTTATATTGTATTTGACATTACTAATATGAAAAAAATTTTAATTATAAAATACTAAATACAAGTTACAACATACAACATACTAAATACTAAATACAAAAATGTAAAATACCACTTTCATACTACCTTCAATAACAACTTTTAACTTATATATATTTACTGTTATAAAAATTGATTAATTTTAATAAATTACTAAGAAATCACTAAATATATTAAAACTTAAATGATTCTATTATTGTTTTTAATTATATTCTGATGTTTCTTAATTTTATCAAAAATAACCTTATATTAAATTTTCTTTGTATTGAAATTAAATAAAAATAAAAATGTATATAACAATAAAAATGAAAAATAAAAAACAACAATATTTTATTTCCCTTTGTGTCTTAAATAATTTCTCATTTTTAAGACACATGAAATATTACAGCTCTCATTTAATCCTGGGAAGCAAAATGAGTTTAGTCGTAGCTGCCATTCTAACTCTCTAATTTCTAGTTGTATATTAATTGGTCCTCCCTCAATGTTTGTTGTACGAATCAATAGCTAAAAAGTTGAAACTATGGTTCTCATGTTTTTCACAATGTTTTGCTAAAGCATTTTCATTTTTTCTTTTTCTAATTGCATACAAATGTTCATATATTCTGTCGCGTAGTCTGCGATCAGTTTTTCCTACATAGTATGCATTGCAGCAGTTACAAGAGGCAAGGTATACTATAGATTTAGACGTACAATTCAATTTACATTTAATATCATATCTATTGTCCCTTATTTTAAACGAACTGCTGTTTTTTACATACTGACAATATTTGCAAAAGCCACATTGTCTACATCCTTTAAATTTAATATCATTAGTATGATAATTTTCACTTCCAAGAATTGATTTTAAATTGTCACCTCTTTTATAAACAAATTTAGATCTGTCTCCCAATTTATCTAATAATTCCTCATTATTGAGGATAAAGTGCCAATTTTTCAATATTATTGATTGAATTTGAGCGAATCACTATTATATGTTGAGATAAAACTAATTCTACAAGATGTAGTTCTTTTATAACTAATATTATTATCTACATTTTCTGTTGGAATTATTGTCTCTTCTATTTCTGTGATATTTGAAATCACATTAGTTCCTGTTTGCCTCTTTTTCAATAGAGGCACATAAAATCCATTCATTCGCTTTTGATTTACTTCGTTCAAAAGTTCACAAAATAAATCTTTTGGATAATCTCGACTAATAAACATATTTTCTAGTTTTTTACATTCCTCATAAAATAATACATCCTTGTTACACATCCTGGCAGCCCTTATTAGTTGTCCTTTTATAATCGCCTTTTTCTGCTTAAAAGGATGTGAACTTTTAAAATGTAATAATGAGTTACAATATGTTTTCTTCCTGTATATTGTCGAGATATATTCAAAATCAAGTTCATCTTTAGATAATCTTACATCTAAATAGTCTATCTCATTTTTTGAAAAAGTAGATGTAAATTTCAAAAAAGACGTTGTGTTGTTTAAATAATCTACTAATATCGTGGCATCTTCGGTTTCTCCTTCCAAGAGGATAAACACATCATCTAAATATCTAGTGTATAATTTAATTTTATCCATTAATTTATTCTTAAAGAGAAAAGTTATTTCCCAAAATGCCATGAATAAATTTGCAACTGATGCTCCACAGGGTGAGCCCATAGCTACACCCTGCGTTTGTATATATACTTTTTCATTAAACAAAAAGTGATTTGATGACAAAATAATGTCTAATAATTCTGACACTATTTCAATTTCATTTTTGGTGGCACCCAATTCTTTAAGCATAAGGGAAACCCATTCAACTGCTTCAAGGTGTGGTATTGAGGTGTAGAGATCGACTACGTCGATCGTCAAAAAGTTAAGACCATTATCAAATTCCATATTATTCATACTAGTAAGAAAGGACCATGAATCCTTACAGATATGGGGAACCAGTTTCAAATATTTTACTAAAATAGTTTCAACCAATTGGGCACATGGATAAGTTATAGATAACCGTCCATCAATTATTATGCGTAATGGAGGGTCATTAAGGTTTTTATGAATCTTCGGGATGCCAAAAGCCACTGGATTCTTGGACATACTAATGTCAATATAATTGTATGTATCTAAGTCTATTTTTCCCCCAATGAACATATCTCTAAAATAACTTCTAATTCTTGTTTTTGAGATATTCATTTCATTAATTGATGATATTTGGTAAGCAGCCCCTGACAAAATGTTTTCCATTTTCTCAATATATAAATGGTTGTCGAAGATAACCAGACCCCCACCCTTATCTGGCTTAACAACCCTTGTTGCAGAAGCACGGAGTTGATTAAGACATTCCATTTGCTCCTTTGTTGTGTTGTATTTTACATGTTTCTTTATACCACCACCTTCTTGTTTTAAACTCCTAATATCCACCTCACAAGTTTTTTCGAAGGTTGCTAGCGTATTATGTAGGGGTGGGTTAAATGTACTGGCTAATTTTAGCTTACCATCATCCATTATTGTTGTATTGTGAAAGAAAACATTCAAATTAAGTTTTCTCACAAAACATTTAAGATCTATTAAAGTCCTGGGGATATTACATTTCTTAGTTGGAACAAAAGTGTTCCCATGAGCCAATAATTCCACCAAACAAGGCTCCAACTCTAAACTTGCAAAGTTGTATATTTTAAAGTCCCCTTTTATATTAGATAAAATTCTAGGCTTATCATTGTGAGCTTCTCCTGTTATTACTCTTTCAAAGTCTACTAATAATGTGGGAAACTCTCCAGTAGTTGTTTGATTCAGTTCATTTACTCTTGTTAGTGGAATTAGTTCTTGGTCCTGTTCCATTTCTTCTGTGGGAACCTGGCATTCCGTTGACCTAAAAAACGGTCGTTATTATAGTTGTTTTTGTGATAGGGTTGATTATAGTTCACATATTGAGGGGGTCCATTCCTAGTAACATTTTCTTGTATTCTGTTACTCCTTCTTAAATTAGGCCTTTCTTCTTCTTCAAAATTATTGTCAGAATTGCTGTTAGCGTAACCTTCATTCGAAGGTGGGTTCCGATCTGAACCCACGCACTCCTCGTGATTACCATTTTTAGGATCATTTAATTTTAAATAAGCTGTATTATTTTTATACGCTGTTCTATCTCTCATTAATTTCTTATTCTTTGTTATTTTTGATTTAACAATAAATGAGTCAATGCTCGTAAAAATACGAGCATAATCAAACTTGTAACGTTCAAAATCCAAATCTTTCTTTAGTAAGTTATCCAAACTGGTTACTTCATTAATTAATTTATCAATTTGGATATTGTAGTGTTTAACCAAGACTTCTAATAGTTGTAAACCTTGAGCATCGAATAACAAAGTTAATTCTTTGTTAAAGTCAGAATCAAAGAATAAGCCTGTTGGACAAAAAGTGGATCTCAAACCCTTAGGTATTAGTTTTTCTGTTTGACATTGTCGAAAATAGCTAACTTCTAATTGAAGTCTCTTTAACTTTAAAAGATGTGAATCAAAGTTCTTTAGATTCTCTAAAATGGAAGTATTACTTACTATGGAAGTATCATCGACTGTGTTTTGTTGCCTTTGCCCAAGGCTAAAATTCATGTTGTCCGTATTATTAATCCAGACATCGACAACAGGAATTCCCGTAGTAATTGGTTGCTGCTGGTTATTGCCTAAGGCTGGAAAGTGGTAATCATATAGTTCACCGCTCAAAGGAATAATTTCTTCTTGTGCTTTAGATACTCTTAGTAAGTTTTGCCGCTGTCCTAAAGGTAACGATCCTGTTGCAGTACTCTTCGTAGTTTGAATAACTTCAGCTTCATTGAGTGTTGTTCGGGTAGTTGTTCTTGCTGGAATATTGGGTAGTGAAGATCCGTTCGGAACAGTATCACGCTTTTCCAGCTTGTCTATTTTGTCAGAAATTACATCCATTCGTTGGGACAAGTCTTTTAATAGAGCTGCCAAACTGAAACTGTCGTTCTCCGTTGACTGGTTTTCACATCTAGAACTCCCAGGACTAGGCAGTTGGTCAGACGACATCTTGAAACTCCCGTTCAACGAAACAAAAAAGACCAACTGTTGAAAACAAATGTAGACAACGCCAACTCCTGTCCTTGGAAACTAGGCTAACTGCAAATCGTGTAGGTCTTACAAGTTCTTTCTTTAAACGTTTTAAAAAATCCAAAGAGAAATAAGTAAAAAGAACGCTTTTATTAGCTCAGTATTGATATTGACAATATTGACATTAGTATGTCCAAGAATCCAGTGGCTTTTGGCATCCCGAAGATTCATAAAAACCTTAATGACCCTCCATTACGCATAATAATTGATGGACGGTTATCTATAACTTATCCATGTGCCCAATTGGTTGAAACTATTTTAGTAAAATATTTGAAACTAGTTCCCCATATTTGTAAGGATTCATGGTCCTTTCTTACTAGTATGAATAATATGGAATTTGACAATGGTCTTAACTTTTTGACGATCGACGTAGTCGATCTCTACACCTCAATACCACACCTTGAAGCAGTTGAATGGGTTTCCCTTATGCTTAAAGAATTGGGTGCCACCAAAAAGGAAATTGAAATAGTGTCAGAATTATTAGACATTATTTTGTCATCAAATCACCTTTTGTTTAATGAAAAAGTATATATACAAACGCAGGGTGTAGCTATGGGCTCACCCTGTGGAGCATCAGTTGCAAATTTATTCATGGCATTTTGGGAAAGAACTTTTCTCTTTAAGAATAAATTAATGGATAAAATTAAATTATACACTAGATATTTAGATGATGTGCTTATCCTCTTGGAAGGAGAAACCGAAGATGCCACGATATTAGTAGATTATTTAAACAACACAACGTCTTTTTTGAAATTTACATCTACTTTTTCAAAAAATGAGATAGACTATTTAGATGTAAGATTATCTAAAGATGAACTTGATTTTGAATATATCTCAACAATATACAGGAAGAAAACATATTGTAACTCATTATTACATTTTAAAAGTTCACATCCTTTTAAGCAGAAAAAGGCGATTATAAAAGGACAACTAATAAGGGCTGCCAGGATGTGTAACAAGGATGTATTATTTTATGAGGAATGTAAAAAACTAGAAAATATGTTTATTAGTCGAGATTATCCAAAAGATTTATTTTGTGAACTTTTGAACGAAGTAAATCAAAAGCGAATGAATGGATTTTATGTGCCTCTATTGAAAAAGAGGCAAACAGGAACTAATGTGATTTCAAATATCACAGAAATAGAAGAGACAATAATTCCAACAGAAAATGTAGATAATAATATTAGTTATAAAAGAACTACATCTTGTAGAATTAGTTTTATCTCAACATATAATAGTGATTCGTTCGAAATTCAATCAATAATATTGAAAAATTGGCACTTTATCCTCAATAATGAGGAATTATTAGATAAATTGGGAGACAGACCTAAATTTGTTTATAAAAGAGGTGACAATTTAAAATCAATTCTTGGAAGTGAAAATTATCATACTAATGATATTAAATTTAAAGGATGTAGACAATGTGGCTTTTGCAAATATTGTCAGTATGTAAAAAACAGCAGTTCGTTTAAAATAAGGGACAATAGATATGATATTAAATGTAAATTGAATTGTACGTCTAAATCTATAGTATACCTTGCCTCTTGTAACTGCTGCAATGCATACTATGTAGGAAAAACTGATCGCAGACTACGCGACAGAATATATGAACATTTGTATGCAATTAGAAAAAGAAAAAATGAAAATGCTTTAGCAAAACATTGTGAAAAACATGAGAACCATAGTTTCAACTTTTTAGCTATTGATTCGGTACAACAAACATTGAGGGGAGGACCAATTAATATACAACTAGAAATTAGAGAGTTAGAATGGCAGCTACGACTAAACTCATTTTGCTTCCCAGGATTAAATGAGAGCTGTAATATTTCATGTGTCTTAAAAATGAGAAATTATTTAAGACACAAATGGAAATAAAATATTGTTGTTTTTTATTTTTCATTTTTATTGTTATATACATTTTTATTTTTATTTAATTTTAATACAAAGAAAATTCAATATAAGGTTATTTTTGATAAAATTAAGAAACATCAGAATATAATTAAAAACAATAATAGAATCATTTAAGTTTTAATATTTAGTGATTTTTTTAAGTAATTTATTAGAATTAATCAATTTTTATAACAGCAAATATACACAAGTTAAAAGCTGTTATTGAAGGTAGTATGAAAGTGGTATCTAATATTTTAATATTTTTGTATTTAGTATTTAGTATGTTGTATGTTGTAGCTTGTATTTAGTATTTTATAATTAAAATTTTTTCTCATATTAGTAATGTTAAATATAATATAAACTTATCAACTAACATAATAATAAGTAGTAATAAGACTGATGTATACTAAGTTATTATTTTTTATAGAGTATACTAGGTATGAATATTAACCTGTATTGTACGCATTAAGTTTTTTCAACATATTCCTTTAAGAATGTATATGTTCTTAATTACGTCATGCACAGCATATATAAGGAATTGGCGGGTTTTTTAAAGTTGTTTAATTTGCTGAAGAAGCTGTGGTAAGACCACGGCGAAAACGCTCTTCTTACTGAGCTAATAAAAGCGTTCTTTTTACTTATTTCTCTTTGGATTTTTTAAAACGTTTAAAGAAAGAACTTGTAAGACCTACACGATTTGCAGTTAGCCTAGTTTCCAAGGACAGGAGTTGGCGTTGTCTACATTTGTTTTCAACAGTTGGTCTTTTTTGTTTCGAGAAACTATGAGATGTTTACACTGTGTAATACAGGGCATGCCACCCTTCCCATGTGTCCACTATGCAAGTACATGCAGACAGTGCACCTCCACCATGTTCACAAATGTACACCTGCAAATCTGTACTGCACACATCACACACGTACTGTCCACTCACTAACACATGCTGGCAAAACTACACACATCAGCCAAGTGGCACATGGGCGGACAATACATTTTTGGAATTAACACTGATGTAAACAATACTACATTGCCAATCATAGCTTTAATGCATCATGCCTGGTCAGATATACCTACAAGGATATCATTACACTTTACTGTTGACAACATGCTAACATTGCTACACTGCTATAAAGTCACCCTGTGCATCAGCACCATGTTAGCCTGTTCCTGCATCAATGTTACAGATGACAGGAGGTGGCACAGTTTCATCATATGGACAGGGTGTGTTGTTGGTTTGCCAGAGCCCGACATTGACCCATCCAATCGACATGTATGTGTGTGTGTGTGTGTGTGTGTGTGTGTGTGTGTGTGTGTGTGTGTGTGTGTGTGTGCGCATGACGGACAACAGTACAGCATGGGCCAATGTTGATGTAATGTGTGTATCTGTATGTGTTAGCCCTAGGTGTTTGGTTTATGTGTGTGTGTCTGCATGCACACAGTTCCGCCATGTGGTTGCCATATACGGGAGGTTGTGGGACAGACACAGACTGTACCTGCCAGGGTGTACAGATCATCATCTCTGGCCACGGACACAGTACCTGTGCCTGGCAGGGGTGCTACGGACAGTATCGGGTAATAAGCCAGACTGGGTACTATCATCAGAGGCAGAGGTATGTTGACTGGACCCATGTCCCTACTGGGACTGTCCAGAGCCACGTGCACGTTGTCTTCTAGGATGGTCTATTGACAGCACAGCCTCAACATTGCTGGGGCTGGTACTGCCACTATGGGAGTGGCTGTGACTTGTGGGTCGTCCGCGATGACTGCCAGCTGATAATGTTGCTGGCATACATCCACGTCGATGTCTCAACCATCCCACAATGCACTGGCACATGGACATGACATTGCGGAGGACATCTAATGTCTCCCCCAATGTCTATCAATGACCTTGGTGTAATTACAGACGGCACCGGCAAGGTCACGGATACTGTCATTGATAGCGTTGTTATAGGCCCACTGTGCCCTTAGTCCCTGTCTGGTGTACCATTCCATACGTGCCTGTACCTGCATTACAGCCCAGAACATACCTGAGGTTGTAAGACCTGTGGGGGCACATCTGCCAGGGGTATTATGACCAGCAGTGCTCCCATGAGAACCCCTGGTCATCTGCCTATGTGGTACCATTCCAAGAATCTGGGTATGGCTGCTGTGAGGGGATGCATGTGCCATAGATACCACACTATCCTGGTCAATGCCTACTGTATGCTGTCCCTCATCTAAGGCCATTGGTGATGAGGGATGTATTGGCAGTATGAATGTGCGCCTAGATGGGGTGGAAAGCTGTGTACTGTCGATTGGCAGCCCAACGACAGACCCTGTCAAACCTGCCTGTGCCACAACACATGTATCATCATTTCCACTATTTGTGGCAGTGACTTCAGGTTCCCTGCTGCACTCAACCAACCCAACCACAGCACCTGTGAGAGGAAGACAGGAAACACACTTTACAATCTGTACATGATGTTAGCACACATGCACACATGAACACATGCACACATGCACAAATGCACACATGAATACATGCACACATGCACACATGAACACATGCACACATGCACACATGCACACATGAACAAATGCAAACATGCACACATGAACAGATGCACACATACACATATGCACACATGAACACATGCACACATGCACACATGAACACATACACACATGAACACATGAACACATGAACACATGCACACATGAACACATGAACACAAATACACTACTCACTAAAGTAGACACACACACACACTCATGCACACACACACACACACACACACACACACACACACACACACACACACACACACACACACACACACACACCAACAGCAATCCAGAACATACCAATTAGTGGTTGATGGTGGAGTACAGTATCACAAGCCAAAGAGTCCTATCACATGTGTCAGCATGCAGAATGTGTGTTGCGCAACAGCATACAGTGTGAGCGTAGAGAGTCCTTGTTAATAACAGTATACGTCTTTGATGCATGTGTGTTGTTCAATGATTGGCCTCACCATGGAACACAATGTGTACATGGACACAACATTTCTGTGCAAGTATTAAATGCTTTCCAATGTCCTGTGCACCATCACTCACAGGTATACATACCATGGCTGGATGCACAAAACCTTCAGGTGTATAGCAATGAATGCTATGTGTAGTACTGTAGTAACTGGAACTGGATGTAGTGTAGTACCATGAGCCATCATCAGGCAGCATCATGTGGTCACTCAAGGCCACTAATGTGGGCCAAACTGGCAACTATCTTGCTGTACCTGTACTGCAGCACTGTGGCTACATTAACCATTTCACAGGCAGTTGTTACATGGGTATGTAAGGTGTTCAATAGGGAGCATTGCCTAACATGAATGTGTTGTGTGTTGAAGAGTGTTGCACCACCCCATGATAGGCCTCTACCCCTCAGGTATAGTATGTGTGCTGTGTGGATGACATTTGGGATACTCGAGTCTGACCTTACAGCAGGCGTCTAAATACACCATGTGTATCATATTAACACGTACTGCGTATGAGAAAGTGATGTATGTTGTGTGCATGTGTATTGCCTCTGCCTATACAATGTCCACTACACTGTACCACAATTGTTTGGGATGCTCTGTGTATTGCATACATTTGAGGCAGCTACTCATGTTACTGGGATGTGCATAATCCCACAGAAAACATGCACAGCATGCATTATGTGTAGGTGTTTTACATGTGTATATGGCCTACAACTCTCCTATGACATGCACATGTTATTTGCTATATTAAATGTAGAACACTCACCAGCATGGGTCTGCTGTCTTGCTGTCACACCAGAGGGACCTACAAGAATATGAGACAGTTTGTCAGTGTCAACAACTATGGCATTGCTGCTGTGAGTTTGCAATTTTACAGTAGTACAATGGTTGACAGTCACAGGCATACAGATTATGTTCCAAATTATCAGTATTGCAAAACACCAGGCTCCACATCTTCTAAATACACAGTACACATCTGATATATGCATGTTCTAACAATCGAGCTAACAGTAGTCTACAGATATGCCATGTTACCTGCACGCTCTGAGTCAACTTGCTGGGTGACTCCGGCCTCCATGATGACACATGTCTGTTGTAGTGGTTGGCCAGGAGCCACCACTCTGAGGAGCAGCTCCTCCACTCTGGTGAGGGGCTGATGTAATGCTGCACCACCACCTGTGGCAAGCTGTTGTCTGCGGACATCGGAGGCATGCTGCTGGACATGTCTAATTAAATCACTGCGGTGATGGCGTACCTGCTCATAAGTCCAGTTATGCATGCCTACGTCATTAACCTGATGGACAACATCTTGCCACAGTGCAGTGTGCTCATGCTGGTCCTGGCTGGTTCTGGAGATCAGCAGGGTGTGATGTTGTACTAGGGTGGATATTATGATTTCTTCCTCTTCAGGGAAATACGCTGGAAGACAATAAAACAATAATTGTGAGCAAGTCATGTGGCACACTTAACATTCTAAAGTGCAGATATCAATGAAATTCCATATATAGCAACCTATTTGCTGTCAGTAGATACACACTTTTAATACCACATATCAGTGCTCAGCCCACAACTGCCAGGCACGTTGTATATATTAAACCATGTTCTGCAAAGCAGCAAAGACAAATCGGTATGTAAGACTATACAACAGTACATGGCACACTGTATGTGACACAATGCACCACTTAGCCACAGGAGGTATATATGAAGCTAATGCATACAGGCATATGTCATCCATTGAAATGAATGTAAAGTACAGTTACAGTACTACCAGTACACCACGCTACTTGTTGATAGCAAACCCCTAAGTAACATATGTGCACATTCATCAATATAGGTGGCATACTGCTGTACTACACTATACATGTTGCTAGATATGCACTTATATCCTGTAACACACATACGACTGAGGCCATGTTACAGGCATACCCACACACACAACAGACATACCTACAAGACACAAAGGTATGGCAACAAAGATGAGTTTTACCTGTGTACCATACAGTACTGTGTGTCAGCACTTACAGAAATTATACCTGAGGTATGTAATGTGTGAGGACTACAGGTAACAAACAAAACAGTGCTTCCAAGCAATGTGGATATACACCATACTGTGCTGTTTGGGCCTACAGCTTCAGGTAGCACTACAGTTCATACGGGATTTTTATTCACTAGTGTTAACAATCAATAAGCATACATGTACTGCTTTAGCCTACAATGGCACACTCCAGTCAACACCATGGGACTTTATCACACCATATGCCATAATGCTTTTCTTGCCTAGCAATAGCATACATATCTTTTGCTGGAATTAGAGCTAGAACACTACATACCATGATATAAACAGTTTCCCACTAGGCTATCACACACTTACACAACTTTGACACATTCACCTACACATTCCCCATCACACTCAGTCAACCTCTCATAGCAATTAATGCAACAAGTACATGCATGTGTGTATCAGGTCCTAGGTAGCTAATAGGCTATTAGCCGTAGGGCCTATGGAGGCCTAGCCATATGGTAACCTGCCCTTCAACACCCATGTAATTTAAGTTCATGTGCCCCTGTCATGCAGAGCCACAGAAGTGATTCTCGGGTTGTATTTCCTATCTCATATCCGATAATCATGATTATTCATGATGACTGCTAATGAGGACCTTTATTTGCTATTGATAGGTAGTTAGTTCCAGAGTATGGTATGTGTCTGAGATGAGATTGTACCACTCCAGCATGTTCTGCTTTTTGACGTTACAAGGTTTAGATCAGTACAGTATGTAGCTTGTAGGGATTTTAATCTGTTTACATGGAGCATGTCCAACACCTGTGGGTTTGGCATAGCTTTGTATGTTAGGTAGAGGTTGCCTCTGGGTAGGTGGTATGCGACACAGTGTAGCTGTGGTTTTGTAAGACAGTCTGCATAGGGAATCTGTTTGAGTCTGCTAATACTCTTTGTGAGGTTTGTGTCTGGCATCTACAGTTGCTGTAGATGTCTTCTGAGGTACATACCAAAAGGGCCATTGTACTCTATGATGGGTTTTATGACTAATGAGTAGAGTGGAACACTGACCTCTTTTTCCATGGATGACACACCTTTTCTGATGACATTTGGACCATACACAGTTTACATGACTAGTGTGGCACTGTGATTATCAAAAGGGACACTATTGTCCACCTGTGTCCCGTAGTCTCTTATCACCCTTTTGGTGTTGAGTAGACTACCACCTATGTGGTAGTTCATGGGTACAGGGTTTTTAACAAAAGGGATGGCAATACGTTTACAACATTGAGCTTGAGCGTACATATAAACATCCATTGGTGTACATATAGATTTACATATAGGCACATATACAGTCCACCTTTCATGGTGAAAATATCAATTATGCAAAGGTTGAGAGGGATACAGTTATGTACTAATATTGCAGAGTCTTGTGCAGAATGCATGGAAGGTATTCTCAGCCCATGTATCTTTAGCAGGACTCTCTGTCTGGAAGACTAAAAACCTAACAAATCATACTCACAGCGTTTAAACACCACATGTCATATGCCAGCAGTGTATGCTGTCTTGTTTGCCACACACTACAACCTACATAAAAATATGCACATAACAACCTGCCCCAACATATAAATGTCCACCCTTCACAAATAGTTGCAGTATGTCCCTTGCTCTATGCGCATGTTAAGATGCTAATATATCTGACACATAAATATCTCTCCACATGTGTGTGCCATACACACACAAGGTCCACACTGTTGTAAGTCCGTACACCTCACGGATGACCTGTTGGGCCTTGCTACAACTTGAACAGTTGTCACATGTGTGCATACAGTAATATTACAGGGAGTATATATAGCTGAAAATGCTACATTACTATACTAGCCTGGTACAGCAGTTGCCAATGCTAAGCTACACATTATATGACTATCGTGCATGCCTTATTCTGTGACATCCAAGTTTATATAGCTTTTTGCACTACTCCCCCAAACTGCCATTATACACTGTACTGTACAGAACATAGATAACATGATCAGATGTTTGACATTTAATGCTGAGCTACATATGTCACAGTTATGTCCCACTGCACACAGCTGCACACTAATTTGTCCATGGCAGTAGTTATGCATGGCATCAGTGCATACATACCTACTGCTGCCACATATGCATGTTTCAGAGTATGTACAGTACTCTTCATAAACATCTACTACTTGCTGGTAACTACATATCTGTTGCATACCTGTTTGTCACTTTCAGGTCCGTCGGTGTATGCTTTGACAACTTTTTATTTATTTATTTATTTTATTTTGTTTTTTTACTTAATTTTTATTTTTGGTTATTAATTAAGTATTTTTGTTTTCTTAATTAATATTTTTGGTTAGTAATTAAGTAATTTTTTTTTACTTAATTAAAGTTTTATTTATTACGTAATAATTTTTTTGTACTCCTCTACAGGATTTATAGAGTCTCTAACTGACATGTGCAATGTAATGATTGCATGTGTGGATAGCAAGTACAGTCTGCTTTTATAGGTATCTGCCCATGTGCATGTGATGCACTCTGCACCAGTTGGTGCCCAGCATTTGGTAAATGCATACAGCCTGCTGTGTGGTAATTGCAGTACTCACTGTTATAGCATCCCAGTGCTATAAATTGCTAAGGTATGCAGGCATAGCCCTTTCAGATTTCCAGAGTGGGGCCCATGCTTGTTTGCTGGGGAGACTGTTGTGTAAGTCAGAAGGTTGGTATACTTCTTATATCTGAAGCTAGAGCTGTAGACAGTGATGTACTGTTGTACTCAGACCTGACTGTTGCCACTTCCAGTACAGAGCTATCAATGTAGAGTTTAACTCACCCCTACAAATACTTACACAGGATATATGTGACTATGTAGTTTCTTTTCTACTCATATAATTAACTGCCATGCAAAAGTAGTTATGGAGAAGTATTCTTTTGGCACATGAACTGATTCTGAACTGTTATACTGTGAATATTAATGTACTCACTTCTGCAGGGTTTGTGTTTTTTATTGTTGACATTAGCACAGGATTCTCAGGAAAACTGGACAATTCCAGTACTGGGTATGCCTACCTACACCCTTGGTAGACCCTAAACACACAAGTATATTTTAATTGTGGGGGGGATGCAGACATACAGAGAGCATTATTTATTATTGTGTGAATGTTATCTTACTGAACTTCAAGGATTGGTGTGTACCTATTAGTTTATCAAGGCAGGTGGTCTGTCTGCATAGTTCCCAACTGTGAACCTATCCAGATGGTAGCCAGATGTTAGACTGTTATTCTTTGTCTGTGCAACCCACAGGTGTTTTCAGCACTGGTACAATGGCATTGTTACAGTCAGTTGCTACCAGTACATGGCTACATCCTTTGGTATTTCTGTGTTGTACTACATAAGGGTATGCTTGTGGAAGTCCTCCCAAAGCTATTTGAAGAGTGTGTAACAGCAGAGTAGCTGATATGCCTGTGTGTTTGTGCCTCTGCCAGGCCTATGAAACACTCAGATACATCTTTGCATGGAGTCAGGAATAGGTAGTTAAAAGTGAGGTACACCTTCCAAATAATAGAGACAGTAAGTGTAGACTTGAGTGAAGCAGTGCATATGGATTAGTACACCTTTTATGAAGTACAAGCGGTGTCTACTGTTATTATTGTCAGTATTCATTATGTAATACCCCACCTTTCTGACTGACGTCAGTACTTTTCAGAGGGATTCAGGGGGACACAGCTAAAATATGTTTCACAATCAGGAACATCCCTGAAAAGTAGTCACAGTTAGGAAGTATGGCCTCTGCTCTAATTAGATGTGCCAGTGTTTGTCCTGCTATAATACTGTGTGGGTTGTAAAGTGCCTCTGTAACATTATTTGCTGCTAGAATGGCTGCTTCTCTTATCACACTCATGTAATGCAATTCCACAACAATTGCTGGTAAAGATCCACAGAACAAGCTTTGTGTGATGGCCTTCCTATTTTTCTTTTACATTCATTCATTGTAATGCATGATATATTTATTTCAGCAGCAAGTTATTGTATATGTGCTGTGGCTTAGTGGTAATTCATGCAGTCTAGTGTGTCCAAGGTGTGGGGTTCGGAATTGATAGAGATGTTTTATTTTGCTGCTGAGCAGAACAAGGGGTCTGACATACAGAGTGACTAAGGCACTTTTAAGCAGTTGTAAGCGGGTTTGCACGAGTTTGCACGACGCTTAGCAATACATACCTAAGCGCACACAAGTGCACACTCGCGCACCCCATTAACTACTGCTTAAAAGTGCTTACTCCCTCTAACCCCCACGCTAATTTCTTTGAAAGAAATGAAAATGGGAAGATAGGAAAGTGGTGAAAAAGGGGGCACAAAGAGGGAAAGACAGTAGGAAAACCAGCTCGGGATGTGCAGGACGGGTGTAGTGAAGGTCCATAGCTGCCCATTTCTTTACCAGCAACAGCTGTGCATATGTCAGAAATTTGGAGTGAAATTTAAAACCTTCCACCCCTGAGAGAGGGTGAGGACAACAGAGTATGTTGTACTGCCAATTATAATTATCAGTTTACATGACCAGCGGACATGTGTGCGAAATGGACAGCTATGTATGCTGCGTAATTTTTTTGTGGGAACAGATTGCCTTTTTTTTTTTCAGGTGAGAGTGGAATATGAGGTAGAGGAAGTAGATATATTTGGGGAGGTACGTTGGGGAGGTAAAAAGACAAGACAAACAAGACGCATACAGGGGCAGAATATGACACATGGGGTGGGTATACACAATTGACCGGGATGGATGTTTGGAAATCGCAAGCCAATGAGCCCACAGATGGTAACAGTGGAACTAAGGTCCCCACCCATGGGCAGTCACCACTGCACCTTCACAGCCCCGAGGGTGGCTGTGCTGGGGGCTGCGTAGAAGGGGCAGGCTCACCCGTGAGTCGCTCCACTCTCGCCTTGAGCTGGCATAGGGGATCAGAGACTGAACACTGGATCTCCTTATGCACCACAGCCCGGACCTTTTGGAGGGTGACAGGTAGCCCTTCTCCGCCCACGCTTGCACAGGGGGATGAGCCCCATCCCATGCAGCGCTTCCACCTGAAGGTGGCACAGGACCAATGGAGGAGGGGAGCCCAGGCTGGGCACCGGACCTGCTGATGCCAGGTGCAATTGCCAGCTGAGGAGGGACAGGTGGGTCCGCTGGGACCAGCCTTTCCATACGTTCTGTGTTTAGGTGTGTTTAATTACAACATAGACAACAGCATTCCAAATTAGTTGTAACAGCATGCAGTAATATTCCCATTAACCCAACACACCAGGGTTCCAACAGTTGAACAGCAAGCATAACACATGCATATATTGAATGACAGTGGACATTCCAACAGCATGCAGGGATGATTGGTGGCAACAGGCCACCAAGATTGTGGTGTTTGAACAAGGCACATGCATCAAAGTACATGCAGATATTTATAGAACAATAGGACATATGTCCCAACAAATATTGTGAGATTAGACATACCCATTGAGGTGTGTAATTACATTGTTTATACACATGCAGTAGGGTGTAAAAAGATACCTCCATTAACATCTTATAAGTACTTTTAGTCTACACTACATTCTTATTGACTGCAGGTGTATATCCCCTACATGTATTATTACACTAGGCAACGTGCATTGGGTTGTGTAATGGGTTTGGCTAGTTCATTATATACCTGACCTATATCTGACATACTAACTGTCCAAGATGCAGATGTTACTGATAATACTTATATATTTTATTTATATTTATATATCTACATATCTGGATGTGTTCACATGACATTTTCAGTTATATTTCTACAGAAACCTACATTTCATGTAGCACACTCACATTTCTGCGGAACACATTAACAAGCTGCTCATGTGCCAGATTTACCTATGCATGCCAGACAATAACCAACTGTTGAGGACTGTATATATGCTTCACAACTACTGGCACTTCCTTCATCCACTTTATATGGGACTGCCCAACTGTGGGTTGACAGCACTTAATACAACAGTACTATTTATATAATGCAAGGGTACAACCACATTTCAAAGTAAGTGACACAGACACACTCCAAGTATTATACCTTTATTAATTACATTACACACTTTGCTATAGGCTCTCTCATTTATTTGATATTACAGTGCATACAGAATACTTATTTAAGATGTATTATACCTTTATTAATAGGTTACAACACTCTTTTTCAGGCTCACTCACTTATGTTATATAACAGTACATGCAGAGATATTTATCTGGACTTATTTTACCTTTATTACTGGGTTACTACACTTTTTTTCTGGCTCTCTGACTTATTTTATATAACAGTACATGCAGAGAAATTATTCAGGGCATTCTATACCTTTATTATTGGGATACAACACTTTTTTTCAGGCTCTCTCACCTATTTTATATAACAATACATGCAGAATAATTACTAACCTGCCTGGTGGCGCAGCCTTAGCAGCCTATCTGCATAGGATTGTTGATTCACAGCACAGACACCTGCAGCTGTGAAGTAAATGAAGGGATATTGAGACATACCTATCCATTATATAGACTAAATTAGCATTTCTTACATACTTCATTCCATGGCTACCTACTCAGTAGTGGGGGCATCTTGCATGTCATGGGCCTCGTGTATCCATTGCTTCAGTAGGTCCTGCTTCCATCTCTTAAGGTCTGCATGGTGGTGATGGACCTGCTCACCAGTCCGAGGGATGCCTGTGGCACTGGTGAGATCATGAGCTAACCGGTTCCAAGCCTCTGCTTTGTACTCCATCCCTTGGAACTGGCCCTGCAGGAGTCTTGACTCATGACAGTGGACAAGGAGCCAAACCATGTATTTTGACTCCTCAATGCCACAGTATTGCGCTCAAAAGCATGTACCCTCTCCAGCACCAGCCATTCTGACTGAAGATGGGAGCTACAATCAGTCATGGCGAGTATTCCCACCTATGGAGCTTAAATATGCCCCATTTTGCACACTTTTTGTGATTGTCCGTTTTTGAAATTTCTCGGCTGACTGCAGACCTGCTTAGCAATGGTTAATCTTCCATTTATAAGTATATGTATGTTAAAAGTGCATGTTTATCCTAAGCTGTCATGGCTTAGTGGTTCAGTTCTTTGATTATGGTGCACAGTGTCCCAGGTTCGAACCTTGTCATTGCATTTTATTTTACTACTGTCCAGACAGGCTAGGGGGTGTGGCTGTATTTAGGCGACTTTGCTCTACATTGCTCCAAGTTTCCCTATGGTGCGCTGATTAGCGCGGTGCGCAGCTCTGCACAAACCTATTGCACTAGGTAAAGCACTGCTTAGCTATAAGCAACTATATTGCGCTGGTTAAAGTGCTCCTTGGCTATGGGCAACTATATTGCGCTGGGTAAAGTGCTGCTTAACTACGGGCAACTATACTGCGCTGGGTAAAGCGCTGCTTAACTACGGGCAATTATATTTCAGGATCCTTATTATATTTATATATATACATTTTGTTCACTGATACATAGGCCATTTCAATGCATTTTAGTAAAATTTTATTCATATATGTCAGAAATTATTTCATATACTAATTTAAAACATAAATTAGAAAGGGGAGTGGTGGGACTCAAACCGTGAATGCCTCCTGTTTGTGCAAAGGCTCTACCACTATGCTATTGCTATTTGGCTTAATTTGCATAAACATTTCTTATTATGCTTTTCGATGTCAGAATTGCTAACTGTGGCTAAGCAATGGGCACACCCGTGCACGCACGCGCAAATACGGGCAGCTATATCGGGAATGATAAAAACAAAGAAAAGTTTTACATTTCATAACTGTAGTGGGGGTTTACAATGTGAGGGAGTGTAGTGTTGGGTATGTAGACATTTGAGCAGACTCGCTCTTGTGTGTTGACATTTCACAATTCAGAAACTTGCAGGGGCGTGGACCTTTGGACTGCTCGGCAGTCAGACACGCCCCCTGCCTTCCTGCACGGTCCGTGTTAGACTTGGAGTAGTGTCAGCTTGCCCTCATGAATATGCATGGCATGCTGACATCATACCGTTCAACTGCAGTTTTCGAGTAAGACTTATTTAGTCTTACACGGAGGATTCGTGAATCCTGGGGAGTGTGTGTGCATGTAATGGGCTGACATCCTACACAGGACTGATTTTACTGCCTTTCACTAATTGCTTGCTGGGATAGCCCCATAACCCTTAGCAAAGGAAATCTGCTGGCACTGGAAAATAAATGAATGAATGAATGAATGAATGAATAAATAAATGAATGAATGAATGAGGAATGTTCTACATCCAAGAAAAATGATAAATGGTTTAAATGCGTATTCTTAGTTCACAGAGTAAGAATACTGCAGCAACTAGAATATTTTAAATGCTGCCTTACTTTTCCTGTGGAAACAGTCAGTATCCCATTTCTTTTGAACAGTGATTGAAAAACAGTTATGTTTGCTTTCATTGATGAGTTTCCTACACAGTGGACAAGATTCCAATATAATTTTCACTCTGGTCAAGGGGCTGTCCCAACCAATTATTAACACTAAAATGGCTGTGATGCTAAAATATTTGTATGCTTCTTTATTTTGAATGTAGGAATGCAGAGAAGATTTCATATGTACTCTCGAAATGTATTCCCTTTTCTAAAACATTCCTTCTGAGCACTGCCTTTTTTTACTGAGGAAGGATGAATTAGCTGGAGTTGTCTGAAAAGTCAGATATACAAACACCCCTCATTACCAGTCCTGTGAGCCCCAACAATGTTAAAGTTTATGAAAATATAAGGCAATTTGTATTCATGGCACTCAGAAGACAATGCAAGTTCAAATCTACTAAGAAAGTACAGCTGCGTATCCAGTGTGTTCTAGAATGCCATGTTGGATTATAGGTCTGTGATTATCCCATGATGCTTCACAGATGAGAAAGGCAATGGGAATGGCTTTGATAGCTCTGAAACGATCAGGCTGTAACAAACCAGAGCACAGTGTTCTGATGCAATCTGACACTAAATGGTTGATAATGAGCAGAAGACTATCTCCCAGTGATACAGTGTCAGTGAGTAAGGTGGATGCTACAAGGAGCTATAACCACATTTCTGGGTATATGGAATGAGGCTGTCAGCAGAGCTAAAGTAATGGCTGACAATGCATGTCACCAACAAAGAAGTCATCCTGTTCAGTGTTACTGCATCACACTCATGGCTTTGATGCATTTCCCCAGCAGATGCCTGGGCTATACAGATGTCTACTGAGCCACAGATTTTAGCATACACAGAGCACCATCTCCGTACCCCTTCAATCACTGTAATGATGCATTTATATAAGTTGTTGTTGTCTTTCAGCTTTTCCCGGTTAGGGGTCGCCACAGAGGAACTCCGGTCCGCTAATGATTGGTAGCAGATTTTCAAGAACGCCAAGGTGCCAGCTCAGTGTTCAACCTTCAATGAAGGCACACCCATTTACGCATGTCTTTCGAATGCCCACCCAACAACAGGGAGGACATGCAGACTCCACACAGAAGGCACTCCCCACACTCCAGCAGAGAATCGAACAGGAGAACCTCTTGCTGTGAGGCAACAATGCTACCGCTGCACCACCGCGGATGTAATGATGCATTTATTTTTATATAAGTAACGAAGGGCTTTTACAAACCTCCTGTGCAAAAGACATGAGTTCTGAAAGTGTCAAAATGCTATTATACTACTGAGAGTGGTAATTATACATCTCTGAATCATAAAAGTTTAACAGATTCAGGCTAAACTCCTGACTTATGACATCATAGTCTGCTATATCTACGTTTGCGCTGCGTTGTCATAAAAGGAAAAAGCAACAGGTTTAACTAGTACAAAATGACTGCATATTTTATTTTAGTGCACATTATCCTAGTTAATAATTCAGAGGCATTCAGTCCTTTATATGCAGTAAAATGTCCAATCACAGTTTTTATGTTGCCAGGAAATAATCATATGTTTGTAAGCTCCTGCCGTCTAATATGCATCACAGTTTTTCAAAATTATTTTGCAGTTTTAGATATAATTTAATGCAGTGTATTGTCACTGCCTGCATAAACAGAGGCCTGAATTTAGAAGCCATGTTACATGCTTTGCTTGCATTCGTTCATATTAATGGGAATGGACATTTTGTTGACACTAGTACAGTGATGCTGGCACATTAACAGTGTTCCACCATTCAAGACGACAGGAGAATATAGAGAAGAAAGAAAAACATTGCAGATTTATTTTCAGTTTTGGTTCTGACTAATTCCATGCACTACAAGGATGTCAGTGATTTGCTAGGATTTAGTGTTCTAGCCTCTGGTGAGAGCAATGGCTTCCATGTGCCAGGTACCAGAGCTTGGGTTCCGCTGAAGGAATGGAGTGTCTTATTTTGATTGACCATTTCCTGCATTGACCATAAGGTTGATTTTAATTGGCCAACTTCTGCTGGTGCAGAGACTGACAGACTACAGGTAATCAGAGATTTGCTCAGTGCATCACTTTGCTGCACCCTTCACAGTGACACTGAGTAGTGTAAATGCTATGAGTTTACCTCTGCAATTCTTCAATGGGTAAGGCAACCTTTACATCCTTGTTATGAATAATATAAATATCACTGTCTTTCCTTAGTCTTGTTAACTACTGCTTTGTGAATGTGTTTATTGTTAAGATTGAATCTAGTACATTTCTGATACTAGTCCATTAGCATTTGACTATTGGGTCTGAGTTTTTTTGTTTATTACTTTGTTAATTGAACCACATTGTAGTGCTTTGGTGGTGTCTTGTCACTGACTATTCTGCTGGCATTTTGTACTCATGCTGTTTCATATCCACTGTGAATTTATTGATTATTGCTTTACTAAATGAATCTACTTTTGCTTATGCATTGACTCTCTTACTATTTTGCTACTGTCTTCTTATTGGTTGGCTATTATCCATTGTTTTTGTTCAGTTTTCCTGGTGCAGGTGCTTACTTGTTAAGAGCATGATTTATCTGTGCTAGAGCCTGAGTGATGGCTATTTTACTGTTGTTTCATAAGTGTGACTTTCTGCATTTTTACTCATTATTAACAGCCATTATCAGTTGGCTGCTACTCTTACTGTCAGGTTGTACTTTTAATAGTCTCTCCCTTTTTTGATATACTTCTAATCCTATTGTTATCTCATTATATGATTTGTCTTGTACTCTATCTCCCTTTTGCTGTCTCCATTGCCATCCATCCCTTCACATGGCTGCCGCAGTAATCAGCATGGCTATATCTGTTGTCCACAGATATACCTAAATCAGCATAAGTGTCTAACCAAGTATTACCACCACTGTAACTCAGCCCACCTTTCTGACCACTAATTATGGTGCCTCCTTCCTAAGACAGCCTGCTTTCCCTACTAATTCTAAGACAGTGCAGTAAATGCATATGTTTGCTGACAATCCACACAAACTGGTTGCAGTTCTGTTAGATCATGTCACTGAACACAAACCCGCATGTGCTTAGCTTATTAAAAACCTTATGTAATTCCTCTAAGATGCATGGTATGATACCCCAGCTACATATTGTCATACCTTTGCTGTAAGTAGAGACATCAAGCTTAAGTTAAACCCACTGCTCACATAGGTATGCAGACATCCTGCATTGGCAAATGCTGTCACACGGAGTCATCAAGCTTGAGAGGTATTGTCCTTAAGGCAGAAAGAGCCTACACTTAAAAATTATAATAATATTAGAAATGTTCTAGTTATTGGTGACTACATTTCCCAGCATGAAGTCTCGACATTTGCCAGACTAGCAAAGAGTGGGGTGATCATCAGTGATCTTTCAGGTACTATGACTGGGGGTGTCACCAGGTTCCTTCAAGTGCCCAAGTATCCATAATATAGTTATAATCTTGCTAATATTTGGATGAATGATAGCAGATCCTCCATCTTGGATATGATGCATGTATGCATGTATGATGTTGTCTCATTATCTGTTCTTAGGAAGCCAAAATCTCTTGTATTGAAAAGAGTTCAACCTCCCCTAGAATGATGACAAAACATAATTGAACTACCACTGACTTCAACAATTAACTACATAAATGGTGTCCTTCAAGGTGATCCAGTTTGCAACAGCCAGGGAGAACATGGTAGGTAGATCTTCTTATTTAACCAGGGATGGCTTGCCATGCTCTTTTGAGTTTTCTCATGTTAACCACAACCTTTTCTCCTCTGTAGTGACTGTTTATGAAAGTAAAATAAATATATACAATGCAAGCTATTATGTAGTGTGATTGGAAGAGCTACAAATCAGACACAAGTGTAGTGTAGTTACTGATGCTCATTTAAACGGTTTTCTGTTAGAATCTGCATCAGGGAGAAAGTAGAATGTTACAGTGCTGTAACAGCCTCTTTTCACCTCAACTTCCAAGGTCAGCATTTTTTTTAATGAGTGTGAGGAGGACTCCAATCAAGAAACTGTACGGGTGCTAACTGACCTAGCTATGGATCTGATTAGACGCTTTAGTTTAGCAAAATCTTTTCTGTCAGGTACTTGTATAACTCTGTTCAACATATGAAAACTCAGATTAAGAATGACTAACTTTAAAACTTTACTTATACCCGAAGAGGAAACACATCTGTATAGTTACAGAAATCTGGTTTCACATGATGGAAAGCATTATTTCTATTCCAAAGTTCTTCCACATCACTCATTCAGGACCACTAATAGAACTGGCAGCATAGCCATACTTATGAGACAACTAACGCATTCATATCTAATTCCAAGTGACATTAGTCTTGAAGTAAAGCTGGTCCAAATCACGTTCAAAGAAAAAAAAATTGTTTCATGGCAATTAGAGGTCCCCTCTTTGTCCCTAGAGGAAAAATATCAAATACATAAGCATACTGTTCCATACAATAAGTCCACAAATATTAAATGGGGCATCTACGCATTCAACAGTTGTTATGCCTATGATTTTTCAAGAATATCATCATCTCCAGAAATCTGGACAGATATTTACTCTCCCTCACAGATGTCCAAACATCCTAGACCTTGTCTTAACTAATTCCACTGTTTTCTATTCAGGATCACAAGGCCAACATCCATTGGTTAAATCAGACCATTCAGCCATCACCTTCTGTCTCATTACAAGCCTCTCTAGTCTAGTCCCAGAAATGCAAATATATTCAAGAACTTCACCAAAACCAGCCAACTAGATCTTAACAACCTTGTTGAAAAACATAACTTGTAAAATCACCCAGAATACTTAAACACTGACACTACAACTCTAAATAAGTCATTTTATGATCTCTTCAATCACTGTATAGAAAAAACTGCTCCTTCCACTATAAACAAAATAATAAATACATCAATCATCCAACTGGTTGAATAAGACAACCAACAAAATTGTATATTACAAGTGTAAGCTTCTAGACTTACATAAATCATACCACCTCTTATTTCATAAAACAAAACTTAACCTTATGTGTAAAAAACTCTACTACTATGAGAAGCAGCAAAGTTGCATGGTAGCATAAGACAGCACCAACACTAAAGACATCCATAACACCCTTTTAGCTATCTGAGTAAAATCTGAAAAAAATCTCTTCTGTGTTCTAAAATCATTATAAATGGCAGTACACATGCCAACCCACAATCAGTATCTAATGTTTTGGCTAATAAACTCAGCTCTAATTTTATTCTTCCTACTATATACAAAGTCACCTCATATCAGATTTAGGGAGCATCTCTCCTATCATCAATACTATTTGAACCTCTATCCAAATAAAAAATGAACACCTCCAGTGGGACCAGATAACATAGCTAGCTGCATTCAGGAAAGTTTAAAGTATCACCTACCTAATCCTTTCCTATGCATCTGCAGTCAAAGCATCTCCACAGGATGTGTATGTGAAGAATGGATAAACACCATTGTCATTCCCCTCCATAAAGGTGTCTGCCATCCACTGACCAAGGTAACAATTATTTCTTGTAAAGAAATGGAACACATTATTGAAGAACTAATTAATACAGGTGCAGATCTGCAGACTCTTTACCATTTGCAGTACAGCTCTTTCAAAGATAGAATGCACCTTCTTAATTTTACTAACTTCTTTGAAAAAGTCACCAAAGCACAAAATAATGAAGGGCATTCCATCTTCATTACTTGTCTGGACTTAACCAAACTATTTGATTCCACTTTTCTGTCTAGCATCATAAAGAAATTAACACAACTAAATATCATCTCCATTGTAGCTTTCGCAATTGCTAACTTTCTATCAAACATAACAGACTTAATCAGGCTTAATCAAAATAAACTGCACCCTCTTCAAAAAGAAATCTATAGCCAGTGGACTCCTTCATGTTTCTATAGTAGGGCCCTCTCTTTTGCAATTTATTTCTCTAAAGTACAAGAAAAAGCCATTTGCTGGATAAATTGCTAAATGTCTGAAAAGGGTTTCTTATTTAAATACGGTGGAAAATTCAGGAATAAGCCTTTCTGGTGGAAATTCAGTATTAGTAAGCTATGTAACAAAAGAAGGAAGTAATGAAGTTGTAAGAAATCCTCATTCCCTCATCTTAGGACCAGACTGAAACATGCCTTCTTAAGAACACTTAGAAAATGTAAAGGAGAATAAGAGCTTAAAATTGTTATAGATTCCAAAGCAAGCTATAAATTATTCTTCAGTTATGTCAGAAAATTAAGGAAAAATAACAAACAGTGCAGTGAACAATCCATAACAATGTCACATGCTTGAACCCAAGGGCATAGGCACTATATTAGTAGAGAGATTTAGTGCTAACACTATTTTCCTATGCTAGTATATCTAAAAATTCAACAAAATTAATGGTGCCTGTTTCCCAGGGAAGATGAACAGCATATGCAGGTAAAACTACCAGTTCACAGAAGTTACTTTTTTAACAGAAAAAACACATTCAAACACTATTGCACCCTACAAAGAAAAATTAAACATAATTTCTCCACAGAAAATATGTTATCAGTTAGATTACACTCGTTTAAAATTGACAGAAAAAAAGTGCTCCTTTTAAAAGTACATTAGAGTCTCAAGATAGTCCATTAAAACACAACACTACTAGCTTTAAAATAACTTTTCTGAAGAGGAAATGAATAAAACATCAGTAAATGTAAGAAAATGGAAGATTTTATTTCCCAAAGAAAACTTATCTGCCCAGCAAAGGAAAACACAAACTATCGATCTTCAAAACCCTCATTGGAGTCTAATCTTTGGTGGCAGGAAAGCTCTGAAAGGCTTTGTTCCCAAACTTGTCTTTTAGTCAGCTCAACTCAAGCTGTTTGATAGTTTGGGTGTATGGAATGTTCCCTGAAGCTTTGGAAGCTACCCATGTGTTATATCCTTGACATGATATAGCCTATATAGCTAAGGCTTCCACAGCAGTGATCAATATGAAGATTGTTTACTTGAAATTTATAAACCAAAGAAATCTATAGGGCACAGTTTATATTCCAGCTGTGTTACTAAATTTTAGAGTTCTAGCCCAATTCCTATCAATACATTACCTAACATTCTTCCTTAAAACCTTTACTAAAATAATTTCTTTCAATCTTTTGGCTCTGTTCCTGTACCACACCATGCTAATACCAATATTTCATTCATTTTCCATGTGTCCTTATATTCTTTATGCTAACTTCCTTATTTAATCTGTCTTACACCAATATCTGTGATTCCCTTATTACCCTATGTGATGTTCCCATTCTGGGCCACTAATCAAGGAGCCTGAATCCTCACCACTGACACTGGAGAGGGACATTCACTTGAAATGCAAATGGATACACTCAGTTTTTCCAGATGCAAACCTCTCTGCATCAAGCACAACTTTTCTTAAGGGCACACAGGGAACACAGTCAGCCCAGGGTCTAGATTTCTTTATATCTGTCTCCCTCCAGAGCCCCAATAAGGCTCCCCATTAGCACAACTGTAGGGTTAAGTCCTCAGCTGAGTGTCCAAGTCAAGTCCTCCAGCAGCCTTTCTATGAAACCATGTCATGTCCCTGCTCTAAATAACTCACACACACACAGACACACACACTTTGAGATGTGATTTTCACACACACACACACACACACACACACACACACACACACACACACACACACACACACACTTTGAGATGTGATTTTTCACACACACACACACACACACACACACACACACACACACACACACACACACACACACACACACACACACACACACACACACACACACACACACAAAAACACTGTAAAGGCTGGCAGAGATTTACCCACTGTGCCCATTCTGCCCAGACTATAAGGTAGTTATCACTGGTACCAGACACTACAAAGCTAGCTTCCTAAGGATCTTGCAAAGGTACCTATTTATACTGAGTAAAATTAATATGTTGACCAAACAGACAGGCTTTAGGAGTGACCACAGTGTCACCAATAGATATAAGTACTCTCAAAGGTTAAATATTCTCTAAAGGAGCAGTCACAATTAAACATTTCAATATATTTAATAATAAATAATAGAATAACATGAAAATATGAAATATCTGTTTACAGTAAACACCAGAGTTTCAATCACATTAAATATTAAAAATAGCACACCTGAAAAGATTCACACAGTTACAGAAAAACAGTACTTAACTATTCTCACTATATTTTCCTGACTGAACTAGACAATTACTGTTCCTACTTACTTAAAAGAACAAGGCAAGATGAAGTAAGTGAGGGATTCTTCTGTGTTAGGCTCCAAGAAACAGACTACCCTAAGACTTCTTTCTCAACTAATATTAAAACATTATTTTTATATAGAATGACATCACATACATTTGGTCATCTGACTTTTGGTTCCCATGCAGCCACCCATTGCTAAAAACTGTCAGGAGTTAAGACCTACATGCCAGTAATACACACACAAGAGCATTACTCAGATCTGGTGCAGCTTCTGAAAGTTATAAAACAATTACAAAATTCTACTCTTCCTACAGAGACTAACAAACCATGGTTGTTACAGATACGGTGCCTCTGGCTTCATTCAGAACTGTGAGATACCATCTTTATGGCCTAGGGCCAGTAATTCAATTTTTTACTATTTTCCAAAGTTAGCTGGAGCTGAACTTAACCTCTTCTCTTCTAGTATCCTCTGTTAACACACACACACACACACACATATATATATATATATATATATATATATTATATATATATATATATATATATATATTTTTATTCAGTTACAGTACAGTTAGGACCCATTGTTGGCATATTTTTAACAAAAGCAACTTTTCAAATTCATATTCAACACAAGCATCTGTACAAATCAGTTTGATATTCAAGTAACATATAATTATTTACCAAATTCAAGTTAGCTGTGCTGGCATATGTTATACATTCACTGCCCTACTTCTCCTGGCATAGCTGGCAATACCTCACATTGTCACAGACAGTATTAGCCTGCAACTCTTTCCTACTTTACCATACTACTTCTTAGCATGCTCAACTTAATCTTTCCTCTGTTGTGTGACTTTGCAGAGGGAAGCTTCTACCTCCTGCCACTATTGCTAACATTTTTTTTACTACTCCTTTTATATTTATCTTATATATTTGTTCTTTTTATTTATTATTTATTTATTTATTTATATATTTATTGACATTTGTTAACTGGGTAGTGTCCAACTAGTCCAGGAGCCCGTTTTTAGTGAAGACCCAGGGAGAAAAGCTCCACAAACTAATGATAAATGTTAATTATTCAACAACTACAGTAAGTAATATAAATAATACAGTGCAAACAGTAAATTTAAAAGCGTTTGTAACAATTTTGAGATGAAGCTTACAATGGCAGACAGAGAAAAAGTTAAAAGGTCAGGATATGAAAAAACAAATTTAAAGACATACACATTCCTGAATGCAGAGATAATTGACTTTTTCGGTACTTGAAAAAGTCTACCTGTGCTTTCATACTTAATTATCTCAAATGTATTTATACTGTATATTTTCTATAGATTTGTTTGATGCTTATATTTCTATTACTATTGTATTTATTTTATTGTGAGTGATGTTGATCTATTGTTGTAATACGTATTCAGTGAAGCTTTTCAACTCGGGCCTCCACTAAAAATGATTTCTTGCTCAGTCAGACTTTCACAGCAAACAAATTTCATAAAACTAAATAAATAATTCTGCAGCAATACAGCAGGAGTTGCTTGATCATCTCCACTTGATCATCTACCTGGTCTTTCTAATTGGTCTTGCCTGAAGTGCCATTGAATTTCTATTAATTTTCCTACCCTTTGTCATTGTGTGAAGGCACTGCCCTTAAATTTACTCTTAGGGCCTACCTTCTTACCCGCATCTTTAATCTCTCTCTCCAAACTCCGAACCCACTAAGATAATAAAGATGCTAAATGGTAGGGAACTACTATGAAGAAATGTGTTCCCAGAAGAAAACTACAAAAACATACTCATACATCCACTTTCTCCCTTATAGCATTATGATTTCAATGCATCAGTATCAATCACACACTGATAAGTTGTTGAACTACACACATTTCCAAGGAGAATAAGCTTTCTAGTGGGTGATTTATCCTTCCTGTCAACAGCCTGCTTATAGCTTGGCTGATGAATATAACAAATATCTCTACAAAATATGTAGCTGCTTCATTTTCCAGGAAACTAACTGCTCAAAGTTATCAGTTATAACTTATTTATGCCTGTAAGCCCCTGCAAGTTATTATGCATAATTTACTTAGTAAATAATACAACATATGAATAGTCATATAACTATTTTATTGGTACATTAATAATTTTGGTAGGATTTGTTGATGTGCTCAGCTATATTACTCCCATGTTCCTTTGTATTTCTCCAGAAGAACCATGACCATATTCTCATTATGTTTTTCTTTTTTTATTCCATCACAGCACATCTGTGTGGAAACTCAAATTTAAAACATTTTACAAGCTGAAAATATTCTAAGTTTAGACCAAAAGAAAAATTACTTTTATAAAAAAATGTCTTAATGCTGTTGTTTTGTACGTAATATCTTCCTGTGAAGAAACATAGCAATGACATTTATGAATGATTCTGTTTCAATTTCATTGTACTAACCAAGTTTAATATTGCTGTTTTTTATGCATCAGGGGACAGCAATGAAATACTGTAAATGAAAATTCAGTAGGCATGCTAATTCATCAGAAAAGTAGGTCACTGTTACTACTTGATTTTGCAATGTGAGTTTGTAAGACAAAACTAAGGGGTTAGTAATGGTTTCTCAATCAATTCAAGGTTGTGAAACTTTCCATACTAGATAATAAAAACTACAAAAGTGTGACAGATTTCAAAGTTCAACTGAATTTCTCTTTTGCCGACAGGCATTAAAGAAAGTAACATTTGACACACTGAGAATACAATAACTGAAACATTATCTAATACAGTATATGAAGTCTGCCAAGAACTATTGCAAGTATCTTCATTTGCTTGGTATGTATGAAGAAACTCCCAGTCTACTATGCATCTAATTTATTTCTCCTTAGGTTAATTAAGAATAGAAGCTACCCATGTTTAGTCTGTAAAACTCTTGATATGGTTCCTACTTGTACTCATGTCACTTGCTTGCCAAAACCTATTCCCTCAATCTTTGCCACTTATACAGATTGCACTGAAGTGTAGTGTCACAAAGGTTATTATTTTTTATTGTTTGTATTTGTTTAATGAGCTAGAACAGTAATCTCCATGGATCTTTTCCAGATGCAGCCTTGGATCATTGCCTAGTTAACTAACTTGTCCAGAGTCATACAGGCATCGTAGACTGAAGGAATCAGTTCCTGGACTACAGGAAAACAGTCACTGAAAGCTCCTTATCATTCAGCACCAATTATCAGACACTACAATAAAATTTTACATTTGCACATCATCGTACTGTGAAAACAATGTCATGGCACTCTTCACAGACCTTACCTCCAGTGTGATTAAGCAATCATCAGGCAGTTACTTTTTGACTTCATAGTTACAAAACTGCTTGCCTACATACCAGCAAATTCTTAACAGAGTGCTAACTATAGAGTGCAAACATTTACAGGAGTAAGTTGTGTTCTAAGCTGACACCAGTAGTAATACATACTGTGCAGAACATTGCCACTGCTGCTGCAGTGTTGCTGCATTCAGAGGAGTAGAAATTAATAACTGTTGTACAAACTGTGATACATGCATCTCTGCTCCTTTCAAATGTATTCTCAACTCTTAGTCCTTTGGATTTATAATAACAAATGTTGGGCATTAGAGCTATAGAAACAAGTCAGTATTTATTTTCCTGATTGATTCTTCAGTTGTGCCCCTTTATTGTTTCCTTATGGTTTAGAGTTACGCAATTTTCATTAATTCAGTTTGCATTAAAATGAATCTTTAAATGACTAGTAGTCACTTATCTGTCGTTGTGTACTGCCTGGACATAATTTAAATGTGTTTTATTGACTAGCATACCTTGTTCTCAGGTTGTAGTATGTTGTACATGCATATGTCTATACCTTTTCATCAAGAGTTTTCTTTAGGTGTGACAAGAGTTGGGTAAATTCATCTCACCTAGCTTCCACCAAATAATGCATTATTTACTTAACTGGGAATATTAAAGATGACACTTCATTTTCGCCTTCTTTCCACAGAACATTAATGTGGAGTATAAGTGCACCTCTGCCAGCAGCTTGCCAAATTTACAAAGGGAGGAATTCTCTATGACTGATGACATTTCCAAGTTTGATATTCTGGACATGACAGTCCTGTTTGGTGCTGCTTTACCAACATAAAAAGATGATGCTTTGTGATGTTATTTACAAGTCATACCAAGTAGCTACCAGGGATTCCAGTCCATTCATTTCATTTTCAGTATTATTCAGAAATTCTTCAACCACTTTTATCCTTATAACATCTACATTTCTCTTCACTGCTAACTTTTTTCCTATTATTTCTTCTGTGGTGCTCAAGCATTTAATAACTTAGTGTTGCAGTCTGAACTCAAAACAGACATTGTAGAGTTCAGGTTTATTTGACAGTATGGGGCAGTTTATGATAAAGGATTATATGTGCTAATGAACTTTATTTTGTAGTCCTGGGTTTCATTCTATCAGTTTTCATATCTATGATGCAAGTCACTTAACTGAACTTGAGCCTGAATGATTTAGCCACTATATAACAGCATATATTACATACAGATATATATATATATATATATATATATATATATATATATATATATATATTCGATCAGCAAACGCTTAAAAAAGTGAATGCTGATTGATCGAACTTATTTAAGCGAATGTTCAAAATATCAAAGCAATAGAAACCCAAATTGTTTCTTAGGGAAAGAATTTGGTTGTCCGTTTCTATTGTTTCGGTATTTTCAGTGCTGTGGTGGAAAGGTACGGGTCAGATTCAGGTAAGTCTGTGATTGTGTGGATGTGAGTGTTAGGGTGGGTTAGGTGAGTTAGGGTTAGGGTGCATGTTAGGTATGTGTGTGATTGTGTGGATGTGAGTGTTAGGGTGGGTTTAGGTGAGTTAGGGTTAGGGAGTGGGTGAGGTGAGTGTGGATAGTGACGGACCTTAGCGTTAGGGTTTGTGTTAAGGTAAGTGGATAGTTAGTGGTGTGTGCATAGTTTAGTGTAGGGTTAGGTGTCAGATTTTAGGTGTATGTGTGTGGATTGCTGTTTGTTTGGTGTGCTTGTGTTGTGTGTATGTGTTTTGGATCAGCAATTTTTTTTCCCTAGGAAAAAAATCGCTGATCTGACAGTTCGAGATTGTAAGCTTTTGTTTACATAAGTTTGATCAATCAGCGTTCACTTTTTTAAGCATTTGCTGATCTAATATAGACCCTATATATATATATATATATATATATATATATATATATAGAGAGAGAGAGAGAGAGAGATGTACACACATCCTCGTATATATATAATATATATATATATATATATATATATATATATATATATATATATGGGCATACCACTAAAAAATAAACTAACAAGTGAAAACAGTTATTGTTAAATGGCAGAATGTCGACATCAAAATATTGAAAATGTTGATGTCGACATGCCAGTACTCATATTCCAGGAAACAACCTCAGTGCATGTAGTCTTTCACTTAAAAAAAAATAAAATATAGCATCCCTGATAAGTATATATACTAACTCCTGGACTGTACAAACTTGGGTTAAGAGCACATTTTTTGAACCTTGGAGTTGAGTGATCTTGCACAACTGTCGATCAGCTGACTAGATGACCAATAGGCAGCTGTTTACCTAACACCAAAGCCCAGATACCTGAGATGAAAGCACTGAACAGACCAGGATACCGAATGTAGAAAACATCAGAAAGTCACACCAGGAAAACAATAAGTTGTCCAACACCACCATGAAAACAAACCACACTAAATTCAACCCATCCAACAAGGGGGCTTCACCCCCCAGACACCCCCTACGAGGGGCTTTGCCCCCCAACACCCCCTTACTTAAATATACCAACTCCGAGATTACACTACAGTGTGGAAAAGGGCAAAGGTCACCATGTTGGCCATCTATCTCTTTTCCCATGTTAAACTTCTGATGTTTTGCCATTCAGTATTCTGGACTGGTCAGTGCTTTCATCTTGGGTATCTGGGCTTCGGTGTTCAGATAAGTTGATCTACTATAGTATATATATATATATATATATACATATATATATATATATATATATATATATATATACATATACACACATACTTACACATAGATATATATAGATATACATACATCTTGGTATACAGCAATCTTTTCTTTGTCAAGAGAGATGGTCCTATCTTCCTCACTTGTAAACCATTCCCCTATCTAAATAATTATATTTCATTCATTATATCCATAACATGCACTGGAAAATGATAGTTGCCAATTGTACTCATCCATTTGTTGTAGCCAGTGTCAAAAAGCTGTATCTTCCTCAGTCTATCTTATATCTCGTCATAGGTCCCATGCTATTTTAAATATTTCTGAATTGCCATACCTTGTCATCTTGTTAGCTGATAAATGTCATTTGTCTAAAAACCTTTTGTAAATTATTTTGTCATATCTATTCTGAAAACATCCATTGCATTTTATTCCTCCTCTTATTTTCACTACCTTTGATTTTAACTAGATACTGATATTTTTTTCTTTTTAATGCCTTTTGAACCTCTTCTTACGTCTAGAGTCAGAATATAAAAATTAAAGAATAAGGCTACGTAGAATAGAGCTTTCATCCCGTGTATTTCTTTTCTGGTATTTCTCTGTAGTACATCGATTAAATTCTTATTTCAACTCTTTCATGGTCTCCAGGACCACCTTATTGTATCTTTGGCCAAACTACAGAATTGCAAAGAGGCAAAATTATGTTTTTATCCCTACATTCAGTTCTTCATAAAAATCAACTAATAACCTTATTTGCTCTCATTTCTGATGTTTGTTTCTTGCTACCCTCATCATATGTGTGCTTGTAACTATGTATGAGTCCTTCTCCTAACTATTTCTCGTATTTGGTTCCCACCTATTAAAATATTATGCCTTTGTATTATTAGTCCACATATAAACAATTTAGCATTTTATAAAATTACCATTTAATTATAATTTAACAGACCACACTGACAACTTTAATTCCCTACTCAAACAATCATCTCAGTGCAAACCTAAACCAATTGTTGCATCATCAGCATATCAGTTACATGCTGCAAGCCAAATATTACTTAAGCAATAACCCACGCCTGGGTGTGGGTAATGCTGGATTTACCCACAGTTGGTGTGGTTTGGTCACGAGGGCGAAGCCCGAGTGGCCAAACAAAGACAACTGTGGGTAAATCCAGCATTACCCACACCCTGAAGTGGGTTATTGCTATTGTACAATGACATTATTTAAGAAAAAATACTTTTCTTAAATAATGGCATTGTATAATGCATCCATGCTGCCCTTCTGCAGCTGTCTGGTATTCTGTGGCAGTTCTGATGTACTGCACATGCGTATGCTTACGCATTATATCAGAGCTGTGGGTGGAAGCAATGGAGAAAGCAAGATCTCCGTTGCTTTTTACAGTGTCTTGCTATGTTAAAGGAGTTTAACATAGTAAGACAGCTTTAAAAAAAGCAACAGAGAATCACTGTTGCTTTTTTTAAAGCTGTCTCGCTATGTTAAACCCATTCAACATAGTGAGACAGCTTTAAAAAAAGCAACGGCGAAAGGAAGATCTCCGTTACTTTTTTTAATGCTGTATCGCTATTTTAAACTCCTTTAACATAGCGATACAGTTTCTAAAAAGCAACGGAGATCTTGCATTCTCCATTGCTGTAAAAAAAAAAAAAAAAAGACTTATACTAATGGAAAAAGTCCGGGCGACCGGACCTTTTTCCATTAGTATAAGTCTTTGATTTACAACGTGCATGCTGACTAATCAGCGTGCATGTTTTGGTATATTCATGGGAGGGTCGTTGTATTAATCAGAAATAATTCACTACATAACACAGATTTTTTGTAACACCCAGCAGATGCACATTTTCCTGAGTATCTTACTCATAGGCAACTTTCTTTATGTCTTGTCTTTTAGGAATATTTCTACACATTTTAATAACTTTATGCCTTTTTATCCCCTATGTTTTTTAGTTACTCTTCTTTGTAGATCATAGTGAGAAAAGCCTTACTAGAGTCTAAATATACATCACCTTCAGATTTGTCCTCATTATGTAGTTTTGCAACTCAAGTCATAGAACTGAATAACATTTATTTGATGCAGTGTATTTATTGTAGCCAGTTGTCTGACATTGTGCAGATTAATCCATGACATTAGCAAAGATTTTTTCTTGTCTTTACCTACTAGATATCATGCAAACTGAATTATAACTTTTTGGGGACTTTTTTCTCTGACTTCAGGGTGCCATGAATAAAACTACTCCCAGAAGGAAATAACCCAACCAACATTACAGAGCTATGCATATTTTATAGACCAGTTTGTAGTATTTAATGTGCTATGTACTTCACAATCCGAATATAATTCCAGGAATTACCAGAACTATGAAAGGGTGATCATGATTTTCTTTCTTATACAAAGATGCCAACTTTAGTCAATCATGTCAAAGTGACATTCTTCCAAGTTGCATTATACTGGGTTTCCTTGAAAAACAACTGTTTGACTCCCATTTATGGAGAGGAGTGCAATGCATGTTCGGAATATGTACTAAGCTGTCATTTCATCAGATGTAAAAATAAAATCTATTTTTCCATAAAAGTCACTGAAATATGTTAGCAGAACTAGATGTATGTACTTATGAGATGGCACGTTACATAAAGCTGATTATGCTTTCATATTTAAAATCAACAAGTAACGGTAGTCTGCTGAAGAGTATTATAAATATTTCCTGTGAGTTTTGCTTAAAATATGTACTACAAGCAAGGCCCATCATCATTAAGCTGCTCAATTTGTAATACTTGGTTCATAGCAAACATGCATGTGAAATAGGTTGGGGCTGACAATTAGACAAATACGAGAATTATGAATCATTTGTGTGACAAAGGGTGATACTGCCAGCACAGCTATCTGGAATTTTGTAAATAATTATATGTCTCTTGTGAATATCAGCATGAGCTGTATAAGATGCTTGTGTGACAAATGTATTAGAACTGTATGTCATATGTATATTTATTTATTTATTTACTGGCATTTGTTAACTGGGAAAGTCCACTGGGCCAAAGAAAAAAGCCCATTTTCAGTGAAGGCCCAGGGAGAAAAGCTCCAAGATAATAATAACACTTACATAAAGTTACAAGAAGTTTCCATACACATTTCCAAAAAAAAAAAAAAAATTGAGAAAATTGCAAAAATGAAATTATAAAAAGTTTACATAAAATAAAATTGTAGGAAACAGTTAGAGCTGATATAACATTATTCTAGCAGTAAAGTTAAATGTGTTCATAACATAGACAATAATAACATAGCACAAAACTAGGCAAAACAGAACAGTGCAAACATTTTTAGATTTGCATGGTGATTCAAGTAATGGCAGAGGAAGGAATTAAACAGTCGCATGTCCAATTGGAGAGTAGATGATTGCCCAGTACAGTTTTGAAATTAGAAGAACTTTGTTGTATGCAAATAGCTGTAGGTAGATCATTCCATATTCTGGCAATGTCCCAAGACTATAATAACTGGCTTGCAGGTGTCTTGGGTTTATAAACTTGAAGATGTTGGTGTTCAGATCGCAGAGACCTAATGGGGTTGTAAAAGGTGAGTAGGGAGCTAAGGGCAGGGCAGTCTTGTGGTTTATGAATAAGTGTATGTATAGTAGTGAGCTGAAGGAATGAAAGATGGTGGGGAAATTCCAGCCACTGTCATTTTTTAGGGCAATACAATGATGAGTAGAATTGCAACTGCTTGTAGCAAATTAAGCAATCTTGTCATAGCATGTTTCTAATTTTGTTTTCAAGGAAGACTGCAGGATGGTTAGAAAAGGAGCGCCATAGGTTAGTGAGGGTAATAGGTAAGATAGTGCTAATGTTTGTTTAGTTGGGAGGGAGAGGAACTTATGTCTATAGAGTAGTCCTAGCTTTTTGAGGGTCTTATTTATATTATTTTGGATATGCAAACTGAATTTAATGTTTTCATCGAGTATTACTCCTAACAATTTAGTGTGGGTTACTAGCTCAATTTTGGTAGAGTTACGGGAGAATATATTGAGGTCAGCATTATTGACTGGTGTATTTCTCTTGGGAGTGAAGACCATAAGTTTTTGTTTTTGAGATTTAAAGAAAGGTGTTTTTTGTGAAATCAAGTTTCTACAGTGGAAAATGCTACTTGGGTGGTTTGTTGTATGTAGTATATTTTTGGTGGAAGCAGAGCAGACTATAGTGGAGTCATTTGCATATTGAACTAGGGAGCCCTGCAGGATCGCTTGGTGGAGATTGTTGATAAAAATGTTAAACTGAAGAGGGCCCAAAATTGTACCTTGGGGTACACCTGCAGGTTTGTAAAGGTAAGGGGGAATGGAATTCTGCCATTTAGCAGCATTCTCTCTGTTAGATAGATAGCTTTTGAACCAATTAAGTGACTGGGGAGATAGTCCTCTACTAGAGAGCTGGGTGAGGAGGATAGAGTGATAGACACTATCAAATGCTTTTGATAGGTCCAAAATAAGGGCTGATACAATGTGTGCTGAATCTCAGACTTTGTTGACCATGTCTAACAGGATATTGGAGCAGTGGATATGCTGTGATCTGGGTGAACCCATGCTGTGTTGGGAAGAGGATTTTGTTCTTAAGAAGGTAGGCTAGGATTTGTTTTTGCACAGATTTTTCAAGAATTTTAGAGATGGGGGAAAGAATAGCAATGGGTCATAAATTAGAGATATCGGTTGATGGGCAGCCTTTATGAAGTGGTAGAATGATTGCTATTTTCCAGAGGCAAGGGAGAAGGGATTCTTGGAAAGATATGTTAATAAGAACACTTACTGGATATGCTACAGTGTCAGCAGCGATTTTAAGAAATTTGGCAGGAATTTTGTTGGTCGAGTTTGAGCAGGACTTATTTTCAGAAGGAGGTTTTTGATGTAGGATGTAGGGATGTGAGAGAGAATAAATACTGGCTGAAGTTTGGAGGGGGGTGTTGAATCTTGGAGTGGGCGTAGAAGTATTTGGCAGTTCTGAGATAAAGTGTGTTGTGGGGTGATGGAGAGGACAAGGACTTAGGAATAGTGTTATTAAGGAGAGGCAGAGAAAAAGTAGCAGTGATATTAGCAATGGTGTCAATAAAGTAGGAGTTAAAGGTGTTAGGTCTTTGTTCGGGAGGCAAGTTGGAGTGTGGGCAGGGACTGGCTTTGTTGCCAAGGTTTAGGAGATTATTGATGGAAGACCAGAACATTTTGGGGTTATTTTTTCTATTTGTTTACTGGTTACTGGTTACTGTTGTTTGTCTTTACAGATGATTTTTTTAGCTTGGTTTTGGAGCTGTTTATAATGAATGAAGTTGGAAGGATTATTTGATTTAAGCCAGAGTTTTCAAGCTTTGTCCCTCTTAGTCATGATTTCTTTTGATGCTTTTGTAGGCCACAGGGCATGACTGATTTTGACTTTTTTGGTTCTAGGAGGAGTTAGGTTATCCAAGACTTTTAGAAAGGAGTTATTAGAGAAGAGCAGAGCATCATCCAGTGGGAGAGTTTTAAGACAATTCCAGTTAATGCAGTTTAGTAATCTGTTAAATGTGTGAGCATTAAATTATGAAAGATTTTGGACAAGTTTGATATTGTGACCTCTAGGGAAAGAAGAACAGACTTGGATAGTAAAGGAAGGGAGGTGGTCACTAATGGAGTTGGACATGGTACTGGAAGTTACATACTTGGAGGGGTCTGAGACAAGAATCCAGTCTAGATATAAAACAGATTTATGCTGGAGGGGGTATTTTTGGAAGAAGTAGTAGCCCAATCAATATTTATGTCGCCAAGGATTATGGTTTAATTTTTTTATAGAATGGGTGATCCCAGAAAGGATATCTTCTAAAAGGGTCTATATCACATAGTTGAAGTTTTATAACTTTGAACACGGAATGTACGAACCATTCCGTTCGAAGTTACAAAACTTTTTATATGAATAAAAAAAAAAGGAAAAACAAAATAAACTGTTGCAAGCAGGGGGGCAAGTCCCCCTGCACCCCCCACATCCCCCGCTACTTAAATATACCAATTCTGGGATTGCAGCTCATTCAGTATGAAAACATCTCCTTACAGAGATTTCCGTTGAAATGCTCCAACTTGTACAAGTTTGAACTTATGGTCTCGACCATATAAGGTTCGAACTTGTACAAGTTCAACTATGTGATAGGAACCCCTTCTAAAACTGGAATGTTGTTTCCATGGGGAGGATGTATAAGACAATAATACAAAGTTTTTTAGAGCAGTTGATTTCCAGAAAGGAGATCAAAATCTCAGCATTTTGAAATTGTGGGATAAATTCTGTAAATGGTGAGATGTTGAGGGTATTGTGGTAGATGATGGCATCACTGCCTCTTGTTTTATTAAGTCTGTCTGCTCTAATTACACTAAAGTTAGGTGGGAGAAACTCAGAGTCCTGTTTAGTGGGGTTTAACCAGGTTTCTGTAGCAGCTAGGATATTGTTTGTTTTTTCTTTGGGGGGGGGGGCAGCCAAGCATGAAACCCAGAGGTTTTATTACAAATACTTTGAAAATTTAGGGTAGTTATGTGAAGAGTTTAAGGACAATTAGGGGAGTTAGCGTGTGGGAAAATAAAAGTAGTACAGGGCCCAGGGTTAGGGTGGATGTCACTGGAACAGATGAGGTATGAAAAGGTATGGGGCAGAGGGAAGATGATATGTGAGAGCATGGAGACTATATAGTGGAAAGTGGTACTGAGTGTTGGGTACATAATGTCAGGAATAGTTAGTGGAGAGGATTAGAGTTTTGGCACAGAGAAGAGGAGATGTGTGATATAGGCTTGGGTTAATGGAGAAGGAATTATGAGAAAAGCAAGAAAAGGTAGTTGAAGAATTTGTTTTGGGAGGTAGAGAGTGAGTGCTTAATGTTGTTGCTTGTATTAGAAGCAGGAGAAGTAGGAAGAGAAGCAAAAGGACTGATAACTGTGAAAAGGGAGAAGACATATTGGACAGAGTGAAGTAAGGGCAAGAAGAGAAGATAGTTTGTAAGAGAGGAAGTGTACAGGATGAAGGGTGGGATGGTGATTTAATGATGAGCAAGAGGGAGTCATTAGGAAAGTATAAATGTGATGAAGGAGGGGGTTGGGTGGGAATGGGGGTAAGGTAGGAAAGTGCAGTGAGCCCGAGTGTAGCGAGGGCAAATAGAGTGGGATGAACCATGACCCTGACCTGTATGAGAGTGCACAAAAAAATCAGTAGTTGCCACAAGTCAAAGGTTGGTACTTTAAAGCCTTCTCAGTATTATCTAAAAAATACAATAGAAAGGGCTGTTTTACAAGAAGAAAGTTTGGGTGGGGTATAACTTTATTGGCTTGGCCCAGAAATTACTTGGTTTAGATACAAGCTTTTGCAAACAGGAGGGAGGGTGGTACTAGGACCAGTAGTGTGTGCGCACCTTAGTTCACTAGTCTACAAGCTTTTAATTCTAGTAGAACCCACACTGCAGGCTGGTCTCTTTCTCTGTTTAGTTTATTTTTTGATAGTGAAGGGTTTCATATTCATACATCCAGTTTTCTCTAGGTTTGACCTGGCAGTGATTACTTTAGGAGTAGCGGACTCCATACAGCTGGTCCAGGGACTGTAGAGGAAAACAGAAAAAAAAACAATGGAGAAATTGGTTATATAAGGAAACGCATGCAGGTAGTGGAATAGGAGGTTAGTGGAAAAATCGGTTGCTCTGAGAGAAATAAGCTAGCGGGAGAGAGGTTCATGTAAGGAAAACAAAGAGAGCAAATAATACGTTCATAGATTCATAGGTTCATAGATTGGTACTAGGCTGTCAGCCCTAGGGCCTATACAAGCCTAGCCTAACAATTCCCCGGATATTTCTTCCCATAATGTTTACTTCCCTGGACCCTGTCTAGCAGGATGACTGATGTGATGCCCGGGGTGAATTTCCTATCTCCCATCCAATCGTCAAGGTTCCTTTTGAAGAGGGCCAAGGAGGCGCTTTGCTTGACATGTATGGGTAGTCTATTCCAGAATATGGGGAGTCTCTGGGCCAGGAACCTATTCCTCTAGCAGGTTTTGTTCATTGTGATGACAAGGTTTAGATCCCTGGAGCATGTGGCTCTGAGGGATTGGGATTTCTTTAAGTGGAGCATGTCCAACAGCTAAGGGTTTGACATGGCCTTGTATGTTAAGCAGAGATCACCTCTGAGTAGACAATATGTCACAGAGTATAGCTGTGGATTTTTTAGATGGTCAGCATATGGCATCTGCTTTAGGCCTGTGATTTTTTTTAGTGAGGTATTTTTGTGGAAATGAAGAAAAACTGCAAGGAACCACCACGACTTAAAATCCACACTTTAATTGTTGTTGTTTAAAAAGAACAAGCGCTTTCACGCACCATCCCGGTGCGCTTCATCAGGTTATACTCTAGTACAATAACATCTTCATTTAAATACAAAAGCCACTTCAATTATTCAATTGCACATATCAATTAATAAAGCAATTAAAGTAGCTTAGCGCTATCATTTAAAAAGAAAGCTGCATTATATTTAGCTATAAGACTTGTTAGGTAGCATGTGTTCTCAACAGTATTTCTTTTTAGTATTGAGTGCTGAACCTTGAAATCAAACTGTATTTAGTTCATAGATCCGTTTATTTATTTTAACTCTTACTCCATTAGTAAGACTTTTTTGATGTACTATAACTGATTTGAGACATCAAAGATAAAAAATATCAGAGGACATCAAAAGACATCAAAAAAGAGTCTTGTCCTTTGTCTATCTGGATTCAAGGTACCATGCTTAACCTCTATAATGAATGATAAAGTAGATAATAAAACAGTGACTGATGCTTATTAAAAGTCATATTTCAAATATAAGACAAATGCAAAAAACAAAGACAATAATATCCATATTAAATGAATGTGCAAGATATCTATTTAAAACAAATATTAAAATATTGATCAAAATGTTTGGTTCTAAACGTACAATTTTGCTCTATCAAGATGAATATCAAATATTTGATATGTGCATAATAAGCATATATTGATGTTGATACAAATGAACTATATAAACAATTGATTAACACTAAATGGTAAAAAGGGGGGGGGAGAAGGACAAGGAAAGAAGGAAGGGAAAGGAAAAAAGATCCTCTTATTACAAGTAGAAGATGGAACAAGGGTTATATTCAGTGCTGTTAGTATGGCATTATATAGACCCTAAGAGCGCCGGTCTTATACTGAGAGCAGAGTTTAGGCCTGGTTCTAAATGGGCTCTGAGGTTCAGTATCCATTTAAGCTCATGCAACTCAAGTGTACCTATATGATCTCCTTCTCTTTTGTTCTGGTTTACTATTTGAATGACCCTGAAACTAAACCCATGCTGCGGATATAATTGACAGTGCTTAGCCAAAGCATTAGTAAGGTTCCCCTTTCTAATATCATATATATGATTGTAGACACGATCTTTAAATCTACGTGAGGTCATCCCTACATAGTAGGCTTCACATGAGTTGCATGTAGCTAAGTAGATAACACTTCGAGTATCACATGTTGCATAGAGTATAGGTTCATATGCTATATTTAAGTTGGGAACTTCAAACGTTTGAGCTGTAGATATATATTTGCATATACAGCATTTTCTGCATGGATATGTGCCCTTTTTATACCTTGTTCTAATATCCAATCTTTTTTGGTCCATTTTTTCTTTACATAACAGTTTCTTAAGATTTGGGCTATTGCTAAACCTAAAGTTAGGCTTAGTACCCACTATCCGTAGCAGCCCATGGTCAAGTAGTAGAATTTTCCAATTATTCTTTATAATTGACATAATATTATCTACGTCATTTGTATATTTCAGTCCAAAAGCTAACTGCGTTTTATTTGGATTAAGACAGTTATATATTCTTCCTCCTCTGTGCTTAGAGACTTCCAATGTCGTCCCTATTGGCCCATTCACTAAATTTAATGGATATCCTCTGTTTATAAAACAATTTTTCTGAAAATCTGTAAGCTTCAAGGCATCAATCTCATTGCTACAAAGTTTCAATATTCTAGACATTTGGCCCTTGATGATGTTTCGGAAAATGTAACGGGGATGCATGCTGTCGAAATGTAGAATACTATTTCTCCAGCATGGCTTCCTATACAAGGAAGTTGTAATGATGTTGTTAATACCCTTTATAATGGTAACATCTAAATAATTTACACTACATTTGGAGAATTCATAAGTAAAGCTCAAGAAAGAGGTGGTGGACTCCATGTATGCTATAAATTCATGTAATGAATTTTCATCATTGTTCCAAAATAATAAAATATCGTCCACAAACCGTCTATACAGGATGATGTTCTTAAATCTTCCATCATTGAAAATGAAATCCTTCTCCCATTGATAAATGGCCAAATTAGCATAAGCATTAGCACAGGGAGTGCCCATGGCAACTCCCCATGTTTGTGCATAAACAGAGTCATTGAATAAAAAGATGTTATTATTCAGAACAAGATCCAAAAGGCCACAGGTCACCATTTGATCGTTATTATTCATTGTACTAAGTTCAACTAAACATGATCTTATAGCATCAAGGCCAAAGTCATTGGGAATACTTGTAAAAAGATTTTTAATGTCTAGGGTTACCAATAAGGTGTCATGCCGCAAATTATTTCTAAAAATGTCTTGCTCTAAATCTAACAAAAGCCCATTTGTGTCTTTTAAAATGGTAGAGATAGAGTGGACCAAGGGCCCTAATTTAGACTGTATGTAAATAGATGCATTTTCCGTCACCCAATGTCTACCAGAGACTATGGGGCGTAGGGGAGGTGGATTTTCCTCTTTGTGTATTTTAGGGAGTCCTTTAATTATTGGTATCAGAGGAGAGTCTATTATTAAATATTCATATAAAGGCTTATCAATGCACCTAGTCATTAACATATCGTAGATAGTGTCATGTACATTTCTTATTATAGAGTCCACTCTGGATTTATCAATCATTTTATAAGCTGTTTGGTTACTTAACATCCTTAGCATTAATTCAGTATATAAACTAGTGTCCATGGCAACCACTCCTCCTCCTTTATCAGCTGGCTTAAAAACAACACTTTCATCCTTACAAAGACTATCCAAACAACATCTTTGTTCATAGTTCAAATTTACATAAACATTCTTATGCTTACGCTCTTTGTAATATAAATAAAAGTCATGTTCACATGAATGTATAAAACAGTCAACTAGTTGTGGCATCGGTGGTATAAAGCCACTTTTTCTTTTATGCACTTGTGATTCATATGTCAAATCATTATTGATAGAGCTATTAAATAGTACCTTAAGAGACACCTTCCTCGCAAAAATGTGTACTGCTATTAGTGTGTCAGAAAGTGTGCTCCCCTTCGAAGGGATAAAAGACAGTCCTTTGTTCAAGACGAATTGCTCATCATCAGTGAAGACTTTCGAGGTTAGGTTAAAAAATAACCTGTTATTTAGTTCCTGGCTTTCCTCCTTGGCTCTGGTGTCTCCCCCGATAGCTTTCTCTTCCCCCTGCCTCTGCTGGTTGAGCGCGCCTGCGCTCTGTTTTTGTATGGCAGCGGGAAGTTTAAAGGTGCAGGAAGCAAATAAGAGTCAGTGGCTGTCACAGTTTTTGATCTTGCCCCCAGTCCTTCTTTCGTTTGTAGGCATTGCTGATTACATGGAATTGAGGCAGTAGTAGATGTTAACCCACTGCCCGAAATATCAGTTGTAGATTCATTCGGCATAGAGGATTCAACCAAATATTCAGGATGTATGGCACACTCAGTAGTATGTTTCAATGATGTACTTGTGGTATGTATATGCTCCGGTTCACGCCCATTTTCTCTTAGACAGATCGATTTTGACTTTTTTGGTTCTAGGAGGAGTTAGGTTATCCAAGACTTTTAGAAAGGAGTTATTAGAGAAGAGCAGAGCATCATCCAGTGGGAGAGTTTTAAGACAATTCCAGTTAATGCAGTTTAGTAATCTGTTAAATGTGTGAGGATTAAATTGTGAAAGATTTTGGACAAGTTTGATATTGTGACCTTTAGGGAAAGAAGAACAGACTTGGATAGTAAAGGAAGGGAGGTGGTCACTAATGGAGTTGGACATGGTACTGGAAGTTACATACTTGGAGGGGTCTGAGACAAGAATCCAGTCTAGATATAAAACAGATTTATGCTGGAGGGTGTATTTTTGGAAGAAGTAGTAGCCCAATCAATATTTATGTCGCCAAGGATTATGGTTTAATTTTTTTATAGAATGGGTGATCCCAGAAAGGATATCTTCTAAAAGGGTCTATAGCACATAGTTGAAGTTTTATAACTTCAAACACGAAATGTACGAACCATTCCGTTCGAAGTTACAAAACTTTGACTATGAATAAAAAAAAAAGGAAAAACAAAATAAACTGTTGCAAGCAGGGGGGCAAGTCCCCCTGCACCCCCACATCCCCCGCTACTTAAATATACCAATTCTGGGATTGCACCTCATTCAATATGAAAACATCCCCTTACAGAGATTTCCGTTGAAATGCTCCAACTTGTACAAGTTTGAACTTATGGTCTCGACCATATAAGGTTCGAACTTGTACAAGTTCAACTATGTGATAGGAACCCCTTCTAAAACTGGAATGTTGTTTCCATGGGGGGGATGTATAAGACAATAATACAAAGTTTTTTAGAGCAGTTGATTTCCAGAAAGGAGATCAAAATCTCAGCATTTTGAAATTGTGGGATAGATTCTGTAAATGGTGAGATGTTGAGGGTATTGCGGTAGATGATGGCATCACTGCCTCTTGTTTTATTAAGTCTGTCTGCTCTAATTACACTAAAGTTAGGTGGGAGAAACTCAGAGCCCTGTTTAGTGGGGTTTAACCAAGTTTCTGTAGCAGCTAGGATATTGTTTGTTTTTTCTTGGGGGGGGGGGGCAAGCCAAGCATGGATCCCAGAGGTTTTATTACAAATACTTTGAAAATTTAGGGTAGTTATGTGAAGAGTTTTAGGACAATTAGGGGAGTTAGCGTGTGGGAAAATAAAAGTAGTACAGGGCCCAGGGTTAGGGTGGATGTCACTGGAACAGATGAGGTATGAAAAGGTATGGGACAGATGGAGGATGATATGTGAGAGCATGGAGACTATATAGTGGAAAGTGGTACTGAGTGTTGGGTACATAATGTCAGGAATAGTTAGTGGAGAGGATTAGAGTTTTGGCACAGAGAAGAGGAGATGTGTGATATAGGCTTGGGTTAATGGAGAAGGAATTATGAGAAAAGCAAGAAAAGGTAGTTGAAGAATTTGTTTTGGGAGGTAGAGAGTGAGTGCTTAATGTTGTTGCTTGTATTAGAAGCAGGAGAAGTAGGAAGAGAAGCAAAAGGATTGATAACTGTGAAAAGGGAGAAGACATATTGGACAGAGTGAAGTAAGGGCAAGAAGAGAAGATAGTTTGTAAGAGAGGAAGTGTACAGGATGAAGGGTGGGATGGTGATTTAATGATGAGCAAGAGGGAGTCATTAGGAAAGTATAAATGTGATGAAGGAGGGAGTTGGGTGGGAATGGGGGTAAGGTAGGAAAGTGCAGTGAGCCCGAGTGTAGCGAGGGTGAATAGAGTGGGATGAACCATGACCCTGACCTGTATGAGAGTGCACAAAAAAATCAGTAGTTGCCACAAGTCAAAGGTTGGTACTTTAAAGCCTTCTCAGTATTATCTAAAAAATACAATAGAAAGGGCTGTTTTACAAGAAGAAATGTTGGGTGGGGTCTAACTTTATTGGCTTGGCCCAGAAATTACTTGGTTTAGATACAAGCTTTTGCAAACAGGAGGGAGGGTGGTACTAGGACCAGTAGTGTGCCACCTTAGTTCACTAGTCTACAAGCTTTTAATTCTAGTAGAACCCACACTGCAGGCTGGTCTCTTTCTCTGTTTAGTTTATTTTTTGATAGTGAAGGGTTTCATGTTCATACATCCAGTTTTCTCTAGGTTTGACCTGGCAGTGATTACTTTAGGAGTAGCGGACTCCATACAGCTGGTCCAGGGACTGTAGAGGAAAACATAAAGAAAACAATGGAGAAATTGGTTATACAAGGAAACACATGCAGGTAGTGGAATAGGAGGTTAGTGGAAAAATCGGTTGCTCTGAGAGAAATAAGCTAGCGGGAGAGAGGTTCATGTAAGGAAAACAAAGAGAGCAAATAATACATTCATAGATTCATAGGTACATAGAATGGTACTAGGCTGTCAGCCCTAGGGCCTATACAAGCCTAGCCTAACAATACCCCGGATATTTCTTCCCATAATATTTACTTCCCTGGACCCTGTCTAGCAGGGTGACTGATGTGATCCCCGGGGTGAATTTCCTATCTCCCATCCAATCGTCAAGGTTCCTTTTGAAGAGGGCCAAGGAGGCGCTTTGATTGACATGTATGGGTAGTCTATTCCAGAATATGGGGAGTCTCTGGGCCAGGAACCTATTCCTCTAGCAGGTTTTGTTCATTGTGATGACAAGGTTTAGATCCCTGGAGCATGTGGCTCTGAGGGATTGGGATTTCTTTAAGTGGAGCATGTCCAACAGCTAAGGGTTTGACATTACCTTGTATGTTAAGCAGAGATCACCTCTGAGTAGACAATATGTCACAGAGTATAGCTGGGGATTTTTTAGACGGTCAGCATATGGCATCTGCTTTAGGCCTGTGATTTTTTTAGTGAGGTATTTTTGTGGCCTTTCCAGCTGTTGCAGATGTCTTGTGAGGTACATACCAAATGGGGCGTTGTACTCTATAATGGGTCTAATGAGGGATGAGTACAGCAGGACAATGATCTCCTTTTTTCTGGATGAAAAACCCTTAGTGATGAGGCATGCTACATAGGAGGATTTCCTGACTGTTGTGGTGATGTGGTTATCGAAGGTGAGACCACTGTCCACCTGTGTCCCTAAGTCTCTCATCACACTTACATTTATTTTTGTACTGCCACCTATGTGGTAATTCATGGGTACATGTTTTTTCCCAAAGGGGATAACTATACATTGGTTGGCATTAAGCTTGAGCCCATGGCTCTGGCACCAAGCATCTGTTTCTGTAAGGCCCTTCTGTAGAATATCCATATCATTTGGGGATTCAGTAATGGCTCCCAGTTTGCAGTCATCTGCGAACTTTGTTAGCCAGAGTCCTTTAGCGTTGGCCTGTACTTCAGAGAAGTAGATGCCAAACAAGAGCGGTCCCAGGACTGAACCCTGAGGTACTCCACTTGTCAGTTGTCTGGAGCTGGATTTGGAGTTGGCTACTTTTACAGTCTGGGTACTGTCAGTAAGCCAGTTGGCAACCCATTGAGTAACGCAGGGATTTATGCCCAGTTTAGTAAGTTTATCTATGATTCCAGAGTGGGGGATAGTGTCAAAGGCCTTGGTGAGGTCCAGATAGGCTGTGTGGACTGCCTTACCCTCATCCACAGCTCTGGAGACTGATTTGAAGAAGTCAATCAGGTTCAGAAGCAAGATCGGCCATTCACGAACCCAAACTGGGTGGGGTCCAGTGTTTGAAGATTGCCAATGTCTTTGTTTATAAGTTCCATGATAATGTATTCCATGCCCTTGCAGATCAGGCTCGTCAGACTGATGAGATGGTAGTTTCCGGGATCCAAGGTGGAACCCCCCCCCCTTGTGGAGTGGCATAACTGTAGCTGTGCGCCACTCAGTGGGCACAAAGCCTGAGGTGAGGCTATGACTAAACATGACACTTAGGTGGGGTGCCAGTTCATTTTGAAGTTCATGTAGTACACAGCCCGGGATGTCATCTGGTCCCATGGATGCTGTATTCTTAGCTTTGGTGAGTGCTGTTTCTACTTGTGTGGCCGTGATTACTGGACTTTGGCAATCTTTTGATATTGAGATGGGCCATAGGGGGTGAGAGGGGGGTGAAGTTGGCACTAAACTGATCTGCCAGGATATTGGCAATATCCATGGGATCAGTATCTTTAACGCCATTCTGTTGTAGCTCTGAGCAGATCTGGGCATTGCCATTTAGATTCTTGACATAACTATAGAATGCCTTGTGGTTGTCTTTGGAATCTTTGGCAATTTTATTTTCATAACTAGCTTTGGATGATTTTATGAGGGATCTCAGCTTCTTACTGAGGTTGGTAAGGGAGTTTTTTGCATCCTGGGATTTTCCATTTTTCTGCAACAGTTTCTTCCTTCTGTTGTATACTTTGTTTATGGCAGTGGATCACCAGATTGGCTTTCTTTTTTTGGAGAAGAGCATCTTGGTTCTATTTGGGATGACACGATTCATGCATTAGTGGATGTGCTCATACAGTGCCTTAGTGTAGGATTCAGCAGTCAAACTTTCAGCTCCCATCTGCATGTGTGCCATGAAGTTTGTCACTTCTGACATAAGTAGCATGAAGTTGGCTTTTACGAAGGTTTCCTTACTGGGGGGTGGGGGTGGGATGTGGATGTCAAGGGTGATTTACTTATGGTCAGACCTGACCAATGAGGGTGTGACCAATGGTATAGAGCATCTATCTCCCATGTTGGTAATGACCAGGTCTAGGATATTAGAGCCCCTGGTGGGGCAATGGATTAGTTGATCCAGGGTGCTGGAATTTATGAATTCCAAGAACCGTTGGGAAAATGTGTTGGTACCCGAGTAGCTTTCACAGTTAATGGCAGGGTAGTTGAAATCACCCAGTATTAGGGTGTTTGGTTGTATCTTAATATTTTCCACTATGTTTAGAAAGGTGTAGTGAGGATCTTGGGGCCTGGTGGGGGATATTTAGCAAGCTACAATTTGGATTGCAGTCTTACCTAGTGTTAGTTGCACCTGGATAATTTCAGATGCATTGTGTTGGGCAACTAGCCTGGAGGCATGAATATCCTTGGTGAATAGAGGCACTCCTTCACCTTTAATGTTTCAGTCTTGGTTTGGTGGCCAAAATGTATGGTTAGAGTTGTAGCCTGGTATTGCAGTGGTGCTCTCTGGAGTCTTGAACCAGGTCTCAGTTACAGATATCAATGTTCGCCATTTTTAGGAGTGTCTCGAAAGAGTGCCTTTTGAGGTTTAGACTTCTAGCATTGAGTAGCATTACCTTCAGATTTTGCATGCTTCTATCTGTTACGGTGGTGGCTTTGTCCTTTGAACCTTGCCTAAAAAAGGCACTATAGGGGTGGCAAGAGCTTTAGCCAGTAACCTGAATCCCAGGGGTGACAGGTGCAGACCATCTCTGGCAAAGCATTGTGGTTTGTCGATCATGTCATCCCAGGGAGACAGATACTGGATCCCCTTTGAATGACACCAGAAGCTTATCCAATTGTTGAAGTCAGTCATTTTGTCCTTATATTGTGGTATCATTCTGGGCAAAGGCAGGATGCTACTTAGGGCTAGGGTCATACATGCCTGGGCCACATGATCTGAGAGCTCTTCCATGTCCTTTTTCATGTAGTCCAGGGAGGTACATCTCAAGTCATTCACTCCAACATGGACAATGACAGAGTCGTATTTGTACTTGTTGTTGAGTGACTTGAGTGCATGCGTTATGTGGCGGATCCTGGCACCCAACAGGCAGCTGACTAGACACAGGCAATGAAATGTGCTGTAACTATACTTGATTAAAACAGACTGCTAAATATCAATTCTATCCAATTAGCAGTAATAAAAGCTAGTATAATCATACACTGAAATAAGTTTGTAGGCTGCTAGATAACATGCATAGTTCAATCCAATTAACAGTAACTAAGTTATTGCATTAATACGCTAAAAAAAAATCAAAAACTAGGAAAGAGAATAGCAGTTTGACTAAGTATACATAATATTGCAAACAAACAACAGTTAAAGCAGTTTTGAATTATGTCCTGCTGAAAAAAATCAAGCTGGTCTGTACAGACATGTGTTAAAAAGGTATTTTATAAAGTGCTTGTGCTTAAAATGTAACCACAATGTGCCTACTGGAATAGAACAGAAATGTACATGCACTATTTTAACTGTTTAAATGTATATATTTCAATAGTGGAAACTGGAAAACAGGAAGTTAACTTCAGAAAAATAGCTGAAATTAAATCACTTTATAGGTTAAACCAAAGACATAATGTCAGTGCTGAGAGGCTTCATGCATTGTCTTCAGAATGAACTAATTACTACCTTTGAAGGTATGAAGGAATACAATTGCTTTATGGCTTCCATATGCCAAAGATCTGAGGTCCATATATTTTCACTGGTAGATGATAAGTACTGACAGATTCCAGCAGTGGGGGTTTCACCTAGGATAGAGTCAGATGACAAGAAATGATGTAATTCTGCAAGCTATCCCAGCAGTAATATTTGAGATATTAATTTGAGAACTCTCTGAGAGATACAATGCATTCTGTATTCCGTCTTGGACCTGCCAAGAAGAATTCATCACAACTGTCTTGCTCTGTAAGTAATTTTCTAGGATGTAGTAACTCTCTTAGATATCATCAGGAATATAGGTTATTTTAGATATTTTTATTTATTTATTTATTTGAGACTGTCCTGTAATGTTGTTTTAAATATTTCCTGTAATTTTGAACTCTGATGTAACTGTGATCATATACTGAGTATTTTCTTGTTCTTTGGTTATGATTAAATATATTTAAACCTTTTTTTGTGGCTGATCTGTCTAGAGCTATTTACATTTTGAATGTACTTGCATCTTTATTTGGTGACACTGTGTGGGCCACTCCTAATAGCCTTGCTCTTGGTCAAACTACTGTTTGTATTAACATTAATATTATACAATAAGATTGTTAAGGGCCTTAAATTAGCTGATAAGGAGTTGGCTGGTGGCAATTATAGCTACATTATAGTCTAGGCAAAAGGGGGCATAGCTAGTAAACCTGTGCCAGCCTTTCCCAGGTGTGTGTGTGTGTGTGTGTGTGTGTGTGTGTGTGTGTGTGTGTGTGTGTGTGTGTGTGTGTGTGTGTGTGTGTGTGTAGATCAAACCTCAAATAGTGTGTGTCAGCTACTTATGCAGAGACACAAAGCACTGGTTGGACATAGAGGGTGCTAGAGGTCTTGGCTTGGCCACTCAGCTGAGATTTAAACTCTATAACTGTGCCATTGGGGAGTTGACTAACTGTGATCTCTGTGTGCTCTTAAGGGAAATTGCACTTGATGCAGAGAGATGCATCTGGAAATACCATGTGTATACTTGTTATCCCCCCAGTGTACATTCCCTACTGGCACCAGTGGTGAGGATTGAGGCTCCCTGATTACTGGTCTAGTGGTGGAGTGTCACAGTTTGCTTTGAACTTAATTGATTAATTAATATTGTCATGTGGTGAGGGTGATAGGTTTTATAAGGTTCAAGTTTTCAGCACCACTTGTTCTGATGAAATCCTATTTTGCTTTTGTGCCAGACAAACTGCTGTTTTATGCTGTATTGTTCTGTGTAGATTTCATTAAACTGCTTTGTTAATTGCTTTGTGTATTCATTTTACAGTTCAGCTACTCAGTGGCTCTTATCCTTACCTGGTGTACTTTTTTGATTACTAAATACAGTCTCTTTGTTCCATTGCTATGACATCAGAACTAAAAATAATATTGCTCAAAAATGATACTTTTGTTTCTCTCTGTTACTGAAAAAAAAAACAGAGTTGGAGAAGGTAAGTATATCATGACATCAACATATTCAAGATGCTATGCAGCCCTTGTATTCAGGGCCATTGCTCCATGCAGTATGTAATTGAAACATCTCTTTCTGATTTCTTTTTAAAAGAAAATATGAAAGCATTGCAGAGATATGGCCATTTCAAGTTAGGTGAAATTAAGGTCAGCATAACCATTACAGATTTGACAAATTTGCAACATTGCTAAAATTATGACTTTAAAACAAAACTACAAGTAACACAGATAACAACTAAGGAAAAGCATACATGTTAGAGTAAATGACTCAAAAAAGCTATGTATTTCTGTATAAATGAGGCATTTTAATATTTTAAATGACCAGTCATAAAATAATATCCAACAGAATCTTAATGATTCATGCATGCTTCTTTTACTGGGACTTGATGATTCAAGTTACAAACTATGTGAATTGCCAATAGCTCTTTAAATCAGCACATACTACAATGAATCACAGAAAACATATTCAAATTGAGAAAATGTTTTTGCAGTGGAGATACACCCCATACACCCAGGTTTCTAAGTACACTAACTCAAAGGTCACACACCCTCAAGAGCAATGAGTATGCTTCTTTTAGCCATAATGTATCCTTTTACTTTATTCCAATGTACCTAACATTGAAGACAGTATAGCAATATTTTCAAACATATTGTATCTACTTAAATCAATAGTTGATCAAACAATCCCTAACTAAGAGTCTACAGTTTCACTATTACACTGTATAAAAAAACTCAACAAAGCTAGAAGTGATGAATCATAAGGTACCTATTATATTTTACCTACATTTACCATGCGGTTCCACCTTTGCCTATTAAGCAATGGGCTTAGTCTAACAATCTTTTATATATTAATTACCCAGTAAAATTACTTGTAAAATTCATGAGAATGTCAAATTCTTTGTAGACAGATTATTCTGTAGATATGAAATAAAAACAGTCAAAACAATCAGCTAGGAGCAACCCTGCTTGAAAATGGTCAGAAGTAAATAAGTTAAGGTCAGAACAGTGACTAGAAACTGTCAAGCTGCAAACATTCTAAAACATTTTATTTGCAATAAAAGTAACAACATCAGTTGACTTTTAATGCAACCATAGAAATAGCTATCAAACTGTAAATATATACCCTGGAATTCAGAAAGGTTTACCACAAGCAGTAAGCTCTACCAAGATCAGCCAGCAAGTAGAAAAATAACCATGGGGTCATAGACTAGTACTAGGCTACCTGTTTTTTAGGCCATTTTAAGCATTGCCAGGTACCCTATGTGAGAATCAAACCCTGCACCTTATGTCTGTAAGGCAAATACCTTAACCATTATGCCAACCTCCCACCCCTTTGGAAGTAGGCCCCATTGGCCATGCTCTAGGACTATGAATGACCCAAGTGACTACCTAAAGCCAATTAGTCATATGGTCTCCCTCAGAAACTTCTATGGTAAGTGATTTATGTAGAGGAGCTATTCAGGAAATTGCTCATTTGCATAAATGAGCATAGTAAGCTGTATTAAATAACTTGGTTAAAAGCCAGCTGTCACTCATACAAGTCAGTGGAAGAGTCAGTACTGCAGATAGGTTTAGCAAGGTTCAGATGAGAGGTAGTGATGGGGAGGTATGAGTGTGTAGATGTCTGTGGCATTGTGTATGTTGCATGTCTGCAGAAGTATGAGTGCCGGAGAGGTCACAGTGGGGAATTTATCAAGAATGCAACCATTGTGTTTCGGACTGGTCTGGCAAGTGATAACATGTTTCATTAAAAGCAGAAGGGGTTGTTAGTAAGTATTTTTGTGTGTGTGGGGGGTGGGGTGTCCATGTGTATGTGTATTGCAGAGTGTGTGGGGTTTTATTTGGGAGGGGTGAATGGGTGAATGTACCCATGATTTCATCTGAGTATTGAGATGTGTGTGATAGCAAGTGAATGTCTGTGAGTGTGCATGTCTGCATGTGTGTATTTAAGTGAATGATGGAGGAGTCTGTATCATTAAAATGCATGGGTTGCCAGTGGTAATACTGATGAAAAATGCTTTCTAACACTGACAGTAGTTAAGCGTAATTCAAGAACATGCAAATTAGCTAATAATAAAGTATTTCTCATTTTGATTAAAGATGTTTCTGAATTGCTTTTCTATGATCAAATCCACTAGACCTGTCTGCAGCTTACCTGACTGCAGCCCATATCTGTGAATACCTGCTAAGTAGTTATTATACCACCATACCTAATACATTATTTTCTATCTAAACAGCAGTTCATTTTGTTGTGTTTTGATATAAAAATTTAAAATGTATATTAAAATTCAAGATGCAGATTATTAGACTACCACTGACCTTAACAGCATCAACAATACACTTTTTATAACAGTGTGTCTCACTGTCTTTCCTTGAGCATGTCATTAGAGTATGCAAACCATTCTGATGATACAATTCTTTAGAGCAAATATAGCCGTTACTGCTTAACACACACACACACACACACGGTACACACACGTGCACGCAAGAAAAAAATTCTCAGTGACAAAATATAAGAACAGTAGACAATCAGATTTTACTACATTATATGTATGGAATAAACACCCCTTTCAATTAATTCCAGCCAATTCATGCCTGCAGGTAGAACCTGGATAACTACATCAACACCTGTAAGCTTCAACATGGCATCTGAGCATCATGCTCCTTCACTAGCAATAGACAATGAACTTGTTCAACAAACCTCTAAACCTGTGAGTCTGTAATAATGAGATAAAAGGGAATGCATCCATAGACTGCGCATTCTTTCAGTGAGAGCCAATTCTGTGTAGTAAATTCACTGAAAGCCACTTTTACCACATAAGGAGTTTGTCCCTTATATACAATCATATATATATATATATATATATATATATATATATATATATATATATATATATGGGTTCACTTCAGAATTTCAAAATCCTAAAACTTCAAATTTCATATGGTCGAGACCATATGATTGAAGTTTTAGAATGTCGAAATTCTGAACGGACATTTGCATACATCACTGAATGGGAAATTTCTATTTTCATTGCTCTAGTGCAATCTCAGAGTTGTTATAATTAAGTATCTGGGGTGTGGGTGGTGCAGGAAGGCTTGCCCCCCTGCATAAACATCAAGAAAGTTGTTTTTTTTTTAAATTTATTTCGGAATATCGAAATTCTGAAACTTAGATTATATGGTCTCGACCATATGAATTTTGATGTTTGGAAATTCGACATTCAGAAGTGAATCCACACACACACACACACACACACACACATATATATATATATATATATATATATATATATATATATATATATATATATATATATATATATATATATATATATATATATGTGTGTATAGATATATATATATATATATATATATATGTGTATATATATATATATATATATATATATATATATATATATATAGATAGATAGATATATGTGTGTGTGTGTGTGTGTGTGTGTGTGTGTATACATATGTACACATATACACACATGGTGGGTATCCCTCATGGGGATGTAGAGGATATTAGCTCACTGCAAAAAAACAAACTTAGTTTCAGATTCGCATAAAGTGGTTTTCACAATTTTTTTTTTTTTTCTGAAATGGGACTCACTGAAAGTTTTATCAATGTATCCATATGATTCCAGATTAAAAACAATATGACTTAAAAGCAGAGAACAGACTTTAATAAGTGCTTTTGAGCACAACGACTTAGCTTTTTTTGGCTATTCATCTTTTTCACCATTATATTACTAAATTATTAGTCATCACAGTTTGGTAAGCTAATACCAAATTTAATGGTCATTTTACAGCTTGTGTTCAGAGGAGATGTAGATACTAATAAATAGATGTTTTCTCAAGTAACAGTAATAGCAACATGCCTCTCAATGGTTCAGAATTTCACAGACTGTCAAGAATTTTGTGTTATGTTTTGAATATATTTCTCATAAAATGTGCATTTTTCTGGCAGCTCACTAATGATTGATGTCATTAAATAATGACAGACATTTCAGTTTCAGATTTTGTATCCTTCAGAAAATGCATGCTAATGCAAAACCTCTTAGTCTAGCAACTTTCCAAGTTTATAGAAGCAACAGTATTTATATCTAGTTCCTGTTCTGGGGCCTTTTCCTTGCCATTATTTTTGGCTTTTTCCAGAATTCCTCACTAAAAGGTTTTGAGGTATAAACAGTAGTGACTACTGATTATAAAAACAATGGCTTAGAGTTGTGACAATAACAGAAGCGTGGTACAAGAAAACCATTACTGGGTAAAAACACACTGACATGTACAATTTGCCAGCGAGTCAGGGTCAAAAAAATAAAAGAATCAACATGTTTCTTTGTAACTATAAAGGAATAATTAAATAGAATAAAATGCCAGAAAATAACTATAGGCCAAATTGGAAAAACATTATTTATTGAAAACTAGTTTGGAGGTAGAAAAGTTAATAACATTAAAGAAAGCATCCCTGAGATGGCAGACAATTGAGCCAATGTGGAGGAAGCATTCTTTTTGGCCATTCTACCAAAATCATCAAATACCTACCTTGCTCTTCTGTTCCATTTCATCCCACAAACACTGACTTTTGTTACAGAATGATGTAGGGAAAAATTTAGCCAAAGTAAACCATTTTCCTTTTTATGTCTATTTTTTTTTTTTTTTGTGTTATGCCTTACTCTCAAGTGTGTCTCACAAATGGCATGCAGTGATCTGCTGGTGTGCACCCTCCTTGCTTTGACATGGTTCAACTCCTTGTCACTGCAGGAAATTATATCCCTCAACTCAAGCCTCAATATCTAAGCTGAAAATGTTCTTTATTCCACTCCATGGAGTCTAGAAATGGCTATGGTAGTAAGTAAGATTTTACTGCAGACTACAACACCATGACAATTACCTCATCCAAAAGCATGACCATCCTTGATACTGCAGATTGTGGACAGCTTTTAGAATTTAAAATAAAATAAAATACATAAAAAGTAATAGGAGCTCAAATCTAGTAATGTACAGTCATTATCATGAGTTTTCATCACCTTAAACTAGAGTAAAATGTAAGAATCCTTGGCATTGGGGTGGGATCATAATCAAATATTCATCAATGCTGAATGTTGGTTTGTAGAGCAATGACAGTATTCTGTTAGCATATTAAAGAAGCAATGAATACTTTGGAGGATGTATAAATTTATGTAAGCTCCTAGGCACTAGTGATACTGTGTTTGATTTGATTTGTGAAATGAGTCATATAAGACACAATAATATTTTTAATTGTAATATTAAACAATGGTTTTAATGTAAGAATAAGACAGGGGTCCTTTGCCTTAATTTGTACAGAGAATTTGTTGCATATCAGTTGCACTTTGACATTGTAATGAAGACCATTAAGTTTCATTTTGATTTACCGATTTTGTATGTTTTCGAGTGCAGTTTAACTGTGCACAAGATGTCTTAAATTGTGTTAGACAATTTGTAGTACACTAAAGTCAGTAGTGCTTGTGGCAGTAATAACAAATAACAATTTGCTAAAGGTTCATCAGAAATGCCTAAAATACATATACATTTTGTTGTACAACAGCAGAGATAGCAAGCTATGTCCATTGTCATCTCCTTCGTCTTGTCTGGACAAAGAAAAATTAAAAAAAGGAAAATGGTTTATGGATAAACTGCTAGAGAAATGCTCACAAAAAGTTACTGCAAAGGTGTTAGGAACACTAATAACGGAAGATAAAAAATATCAACACAGGTATGCTTTTTTCAATTAGTTCTTACAACAACAACATGCTTAATATAAATTAAAATGATAAAGAACTGCACAAAACTTAAGAAGTAAAAGAGAACATTAGTTAAAGTGTAGGAGAATGCATTCAGTCTAAAGAAGGTGGCTTTGAGAAAGACATTGCTATACTATATAAATAGCAGGTGCATACTGCATCTGCCAACTGATCAAGCATTGCTATTATAATCTGTGAAGCATCTAGAAAAACAATACATAGTACTTTGGTAGCTTTAAACAAAGATACCTCTACTTAATTTTAGAATTCATTTTAAAATGAGGATGTTACAAATGCTGCAGCACCATCATCACTGTTAAAATTACATACAGGTTCTCAAATGATTATACAGACAACTGAACACATTTAAATGAGCAACACTGAATGAACAAAGCAATGACATTTCAGTTATTGCATACAAACAAGACTTTACTTCTTATGACAAATGATGTTCCAGCAGACTGCTTATTTGTTTAATAAATTCTGTCTGCTGGAACAGACAGAACTTATTTCTTTAATATTACTACTCATCAGAGCATGAATACAGAAGTTGTAAACCATATTAAATTCAAATGAAAGTGCAGTTGTGAATGTAAAATTACCACAACAGTAAATTATCACTGTTGCAGAAGCTTTAGGTGCATGGGTTATATCTTGACAAGGAAATAACAATCGTCCAGCTTCCAAAGCTTCAGGGTACCTTCCACGTGCCCAAACTGTTTGGCAGCTTGAGCTGAGCTGACTAAAATAAAAGTTTGGGTGCAACTCCTTTCAGAGCTTTCCTGCCAACAGAGAGATAGGAAAGAAGAGCCCTAAAAGGGCAACACCAGAAACAACAAATAATTAAATGTTTGCTCCATGGCATAAAAACATGCCAAAAAAAACACACACACACAAGGGGGATGGGGGCAGGCAGTAACGATCATTTGAGCATCTACTGTTATGGTAAATTTACTAACACAACTCTGCTATTTTCATCATATTGATCATTGCTGCAGTAGTCTTAGCTGCATGGGTAGATTAACCTAGTATATTTGGGAGGTGGAAGGAGAAGAATCCAGGAGCCATGGAACAATGATCTTAGCAAAGGTTGATCTGAACCTATTGAAAGAATCAAACTTATAGTGCTTTGTAAAAAATGGACCAAGTAGCAGCTTTTAGAATACTTTTATAATCCAACCCTTTCCAAAAAGTCATAAATGAAGCCAAGGTCTTGGTAGTGTGGAGCCTTGATCCTGCCTGAAATAGTTTTGTTGTAGTGAGTATAGCAAAACATAACAGTCTTGGACAACTATTTGGAAATAGTCCATTTTGAGACAGGTTATCCCTTCTTCTTACCTTCACAAGGAATGACCGATAGTTATGTCAAGATAGTACTTTAGATGTCTGTGGGGGTCTATATTACAAGATTGAATGCTTAAGTGATCGAAAACCTAAACATTGAAGTTGTAATATCGAAAGCAAAAAAAACAACAAATGGCCGATTTAACGCAGGGAACGATTTCCCTTGGCATTTGCCTGATTTTGCTGTTTTGTCTACTGTAGAGTGATCTTGGAGTTGGTATATTTAGTTAGGGGGGTGTGGGGGATGAAGCACCCCACTTAATTTAGGTGTAAAGTTATTTTTTTTCTGTAGTCGACTGATGTGTTTTCCTGTGCTCTTCGACATTTTTGGGTTAAATATTACAAGTTCGATGTTTAGGTGTTTAGACACATCTGTGGAAATTGAAGGTATGGAGTATCCTTTTTTCCCTCATTTTTAGATTCAGGAAAGAAAATGGGGAGGTGGATAGTTTGATTTAAAGTAAACTTGGATACCACCTTATGTTTAAAAGAAGGATTTAGTTCTTAAGGAAGCCCTGACCCTAGGGGAAATGGGGAATGGTTGACTCACTATAACATCTTAATCCTCTTGAGGGAGGCCAGAGAACTGTTTTCCAAGTTAAAAAAAACTCAAGCTGACTCACCATAAGAAGTTGTAACTTAGATACCCTTCTTGCAGAGGTGTGAGCAATCAGAAAAACTGTTTTCCATGTTATGTACCTCAGATCATTCTAGTTAGCTTGTTCAAATGGAGCAAGTGTTAACTTCCCTCAAACAAAATTAAGATATCAAGGGAGGCCACCAGTTTTCTTGGAGGCCTCTCATGCAAAACCTCTTTCAAAAGCATTTTGATATTAGACTAAACTGAAAGATGAGGATCCATGGGTAGACATGATGAAATGGCAGATAAATTAACCTTGTCAGAGGAATACAAAAGGCAACAGGATAGTAACTCAGACAAATATTGTAAAATAAGGGAACAACTAGTCATGAATGGGTGCTGGTTATGTTACTGGCACCAGCTAGAAAAAAACTTTTTAATTTGCTAATATATGACTTTCTAATACCAGACTTTCTTGTCTCCAATAGTACCTGTTGCAGGTCCTCAGTAAACAGGTGCCTAAAAGGAATTAAGACCCTATCATCCAGGCAGTCAATTGAAGTTGATTGATGGAGTGTATCAAACATCCCTTTTCTTGTGTGAGTAGATTGAGTCTGTGAGGAAGATTGTGGTAATTGCCCATGGCCATTTTCAAAAGAAGAGAGTACCACAGTTCTCTGGGCCAAAAAGGAGTCACCACAGTGATCTTGGGGGATTTAAAAGCGTCTGTCTTCCATGCCTTCTTCAATGGAGTCCTGGAACCAAATCTTGAAAGTTGATTGCTCAGACATGGGACAAAGAAGTCTACTTGTGGAACTCCCACAAATGGATCAAAACTTGAAAGTCATCCTGATATAAGTTTCCATTCACGAGGATCTGCACAAGTCCTACTCAGACAGTCTGCCACACAGCTGTGCTCTGATGGAATGTAAGATGCCTGTACCATGAGATTGTGCTGTAAAGTTATATCTCAAGCTAACATGGCTAGTCTACAAAGGGAATGACCTGGTTCCCTATTGCCTGTCGATGTACCACGTGACTTGTGGTATTGTCTGTAATTACTTGAAGTCGTCCTGAGAAACAAAGATTGTTCACAGAGTTGAGTGTTCATTAGGAAAAACATTTCCTTGATATTTATGTGCATACATCTGTCCTTGGTGTCTGAAACCATCTGCACTTTTATCCCCACTGAAACTGATCCACAAGCAAAATACAAGGTTTTTGTAATGCCTGACTGCTTTGGAGGAGGGATAGCAAAGGGGAGACCTTGATTTAAGGATATCTGTTGTATCCACCAAGAAATTTCTCTTCTGCAAACCCCAGTACTGTGATATGAAAAGATAAAGGGTGTTGCTGCTGAAGCCAGAGACTTCAGATGTCACTATATCTTTCTTATGTGGAGTCTTGCCAGGAATATCATGAGAATTACTGATGCCATGAGACCTAAAATCCTGAAGCAATCCCTCTAAGTAATCAAAGATTGAGATGAAAACCATAGGACTACATCTAGATAAAGATCTCTTTTTACCCGTAAAAGAAAAGCTCTTTGAAATGATGTGTTTAGTTGACATTCCTGGAACACAATTCTGTGTGGAAGAGTCAGGAAAGACTTTTGAAAGAGTCTTGAAATCCCAGCTTGTGTAAGATCTCTCTCATATAAGAGAGAGAGTCCTGGGTCTTTGAAAAAAAGCCATCTAAATATGGAGAAATGTGGATACCCTGTAGCCTGCAATGAGCTATAACTAGAGCTAGACACTTTGTGAACACACTTGGTGCAGTGGAGAGTTCAAAGTATAAGGCAGTGAAAAGATAATGTGATCTAGTCACACAACACTTTAAGAAACATCTGATGTCTGGATGAATATGGATGTCATGATAAGCACCTTTTAACTCACTATCACAAGCAGGTTTAGGAAAGAAAGATCCATAACTGGTCCCCAAGTATTTTTGTTCTTTGGCACTAGGAATATCTTTGAATAAAAACCCTTCCCCACCTTAGAAAGAGGAATTGGTTATATCACTCCTTGAAAAATCATGTGATGAAGAACCAGTGGAAACAAGAGAATCTGATCTGGAGGATGAGGAATGAACACCCTGGAAGGGAGGAATTTCCTCCCACTGCCACCTGTAACCTCGATGAATGATTTTTCAGAACCCATTTGTCTAAAACTATATATTGCCATGAAGAAAATAGAGATTCAGACTTTCTGGAAGAAAAAGAGGGCCACAGTAGAAGGGGGTCACAAAGTCTCTTGATCAGTCATTCAGACTTGGACTATTTTTTGCTTTTAGGGAGCAATATAATTAATTTTGGAACTCTCTTGCCATTTTTTTTAATAAATGTCTATTTACCAGTATTTCTTTGAGATGGTTTATTCTGCATTTTGCCAAAACTGGATGAGAGAAGAGAAAATCCCTTGGAAAATTTGGAAAAGGAGGCCAAAAAAATCTTAGAAATTACCTGGATTATCTCACTCCTTTCAGCACACATTTTATCACCTTTGCAGCAGAGGGGCAAAACACTAAAGCTCTCCCCAGGGGTGAATCTAAAATCTCATTTTTATAATACTCTGAATGGTTCTGAGAATGCAGCTGTGCAAACCTCCTCAAAATGGTATCAGTAGCCATAGCACGGGAAGAAGTATCAATAGAGTCATACACACACTCTCTAAATAAAGAGTACTAAACTATGCAATAAAAAACTGAAAAATGTTATTTAAAGCAGATTTTTCTCCTAAGAAAAAAATGTCACATTCTTTCCTCACAAGAAAAGACTGAAAATAAAGCATTCCTCTTACTTTTGCAATTAGTCAGAAAAAAACTTTTAACATATGAGCCTAACAATTCAAAATTCTTAAAATCAAAATTGCAGAAGTATACCCTTTTCCTCAAAGTTATCAATATTTTCCCATTCTTATCATAAATAGTAGGATTAGAATCAACTAAGTGCTTAGCAGCAGCGGGGTCAACTAGAGCTTTAGCTTCTGGGTCGGGTTTGGGAATAGTGTATAAAACATTAAAATACTGAGGAAGTGTATATATTCTATCTACCTTTTTAGGTTCAGTTACCTATCAGGAAAATTGCAGGCAGTAATGCACACATCCTGTAAAGCAGACAGAACAAGAGGAATGAATGTGGGATCTGAAAAATCCTATAACAACTCATAGTATTTTCTGAGGGACTAAGACATCACAGTGTTTTCCCATTGAAAACACTGTTACATTTAGCAATAGTCTCAGAGAAAGAGAAACCCACACAGGGAGGATCAGAAGATGAGCACTTCTCTTCAGTTTGCATCAGAAAACTGAGAAACAAAACCCATATCTTTCCTTGCATCTTCCTGTTCAGATTCAGAATGTTGAAACTTGTCAGGAAAAGAGGTATCTCACTTTGTTTTACCAGAAACTACTTTACAAGAAGGATAAATAGATTGAATTAAACCCTTAGCCAAACCCAGCAAACTACTCCTATCCCAAAAAAAAACATGCTTAATTTTCTGACTTTTTTTTTTGACAGGAAAAATTGGGTCAGCCATGATACTAATTAAATTACCTGGATTATCTCCCAGTGATTGGCAGAGCATTCTGACATAAGAGGAATACCATCCATGTTGCCTTCCCAGGACTGACAAGAGTGTCTCTCCTTTGCCCAATGAGGGTATCCCAACAGCTGCAGAAGACATGGGTAACTCCATGCCCCCCCATCTGCAACTGAGATAAATTTCTAGCCTGCTGTGGTGGCAAAGACTGTTTGCTTCATTTTTGTTTTGTGTGTGACTGGAAGAAGGACTGACTATGGGACCAGTAGTCTTTTCCATAGTAAAGTCAAAAATGTAATACCTAGGATTCCCTTGACTGCTGTGCACTCCTGGCCCCAGCGTTTTCATCCTATCTCTCCAGGTTGCCTATCCTCTATCAGGAGTTAAGAATCTACCTGGCAACTAAGGACCCTTCCCAACTTACCAGCTGTCTCATCACCCTATAAGTTCACCCCTGTGCTCTTCCAAGAAAGGAAGGAAGAAACTCTCCAGCTTGCCTACCTTCCACCAGGAGTTAAGAATCTACCTGGCAACTAAGGACCCTTGCCAACTTACCAGCTATCTATTCACCCTATAAGTTTATCCCCATGGCTCTTCCAAGAAAGGAAGGAAGAAAGTATGTGTTTTCCTTATACTGGCTGTAAAGCTAATTTGTAGTATGATTATTCCTTGATGTTTGTAATTGTAAACTTCTCAGCCTGGACAGCCAGCAGCCATACTCCCTCTGTATCCTGTAGTTAAAGTACAGTCCCTTACTTCCTTTATTACTACCTCCCTACCTGAACAGATCGTCTTATTTAGTCCTAGACCAGCCTTCCCCAGAAAGTACTACTGCTGTAATACATTTCACTGTCCACTAGGTGGCACCTTTATCCAGTCCCTTTCTTTTGTCTATCCCACTACCCCAGAGAATACCTCTTCTGCAGTCTGCTGTCTATAACTTGCTATTATCTTTATTTCATACACCTCTTATTTTTCTGTAATCACCCACTATCCTCCTCTGAACACTTCAACTCTACTTCTTATTCATTCTGCACCTACCTACACTTAACTTACCTTTAGCAGTCAGCATTCCACTGATTGTTCACCTTAGCCGTTTTACTCACTTGTCTACCCATATACCTAGATTTGTGATACCTCACACTTCTCACTAATTACTTCTATTGTTTCCCCTCACTTTGCAACTCCCTTCTTCTACTACACTGCTCTGTCTCCTCTTTCCTTATCCACCTCTCATTTCTAGATAACTGACCCCTATCATTCTCTCCCATTCCTCTTCTCTAGTCCCTCACAGATGTTTACCTGCTTTTCCCCTTTCTCCCCTCCCCCATCTACCTCATATCCTCTCAAATCCCATAAATATTAGCTGCCCCTCCTAGCTCCATCTTTAATACCTAGGATTCCCTTGGCTGCTGTGCACTCCTGGCCCCAGCGTTTTTCATCCTATGTAAGTAACTGCTCTGATATTTGTTACTGTTTGTATTTATTGTAGGTCAACCGTTAATGCATACATCGCACAATCCGCCATGTTATTGTAGCTAATTACTGTGTTGGCTGGTGTTTAACCTACTACGCATAGCTGTATTAGCGTTTTCCACTTGGAGTTGCTATAGGCAAACTCAGATAGCCCTGAACAACTGTCGTTATTATTTTAAATTTTTGTTTGGATGCCTAATCCTCTGGGATGTTCCAAATGTAACTCAGGCTTGTGTTGTACCTTGTTGCCCACTTGCAAATGCTGTATCTAATTGGGGGTGCTATAGGCTACCCTGGTACCAAACGAGCACTCAGCTCTGTAACTGCATATCAATGTAATTTGGCTTTTTTTCTCATTCTGCGGCATTCATATGTAGTGGGGCTGTAACCTTATGGGCATAAACATAAACAGAACCTACTGATAACTGTATGCATTCCTGGCAACACCAGTGGACTTAGAAGTAAGCTTTATTTATTTTATCACCTGTATAGTATGTGTGACTACCAATTAACGCATAAACTATAAACTTACATGTGGAACAGCTTCTAGCTACCCCAGGTCTCTGTAAATGCGTAGTGTGAGATGCTAATTAACTCAGCTCCTCTAGGCAGGTAAACGGCATAAATAATAAGTGGTTCTGCAATGTTTGAGGTCTTGTTAATATGCAGAACCTTAAAACATTAAGATTTTGTCATTTACATTATTGCATTAGTAGGTGTCTTTACTTAAGACAGTACCATAAAATGTGACCGCATCTAACTGTTAGCTGAATAAACACTGAATTGATGGGACTGTTATAACACATATACAAACTGTTTAATTGCAATTGTACTTGAGCCTGTTGTATTCTGTGAGTTCTTTAGCAGTGTCTTGACTAATTAAACGTACCAAAGCTAGATACAGATCTACCTTAATTGCAAATGTATTTGGGTCTGTAGCATTCAGTGAGTTCTTTAGCAGTGCTTTGACTATATAAATGTACCAAAGATAGATACAGACCTAACTAGTTTGTTAATTATCCCATGGTTTCTGGTATTGTTGTATGACTGTTCAAATGCAGAATGTTTTCATCTTTCCCTGAACTACAACCAGCTCTGTGGGATAAATGTATATATGTTGTAGTTTATGTATATGCTTAGACATTTTTTCTGAACTAACTTAATAAGGATTTTTGTTCTTTCTCTCCACGGCTTGTTGTCTTGTTTCCTAACTGCTCTCAGCTCTCCAGCTTGCCTACCCTCCACTAGGAGTTAAGAATCTACCTGGAAACTAAGGACCCTTCCCAATTTACCAGCTGTCTCATCACCTTATAGGTTTACGCCTGTGCTCTTCCAAGAAAGGAAGGAAGAAAGTATGTGTTTTCCTTATACTGGCTGTAAAGCTAATTTGTAGTATGCTTATTCCCTGATGTTTGTAATTGTAAGCTTCTCAGCCTGGACAGCCAGCAGCCATACCCCCTCTGTATCCTGTAGTTAAAGTACAATCCCTTACTTCCTTTATTACTACCTCCCCTAGCTGAACAGATCATCTTATTTAGTCCTAGATCATCCTTCCCCAGAAAGTACTACTGCTGTAATACATTTCCCTTTCCACTAGGTGGCACCCTTATCCAGTCCCTATCTTTTGTCTATCCCACTACCCCCTAGAATACCTATTCTACAGTATGCTGTCTATACCTTGCTATTATCTTTCTTTCATACACCTCTTGTTTTTCTGTAATCACCCACTATCCTCCTCTGAACACTTCCGCTCTACTCCTTATTCATTCTACAACTACCTACAATTAACTTACCTTTAGCAGTCAGCATTCCACTGATTGTTCACTTTGGCTGTTTCACTCACTTGTCTCTACCCGCTCTGTTCACTTAGTGGGTTCACTCTGCTCCCCTACCCTTCCCCCAATTCCCACCCACCCCAGTGCTCTTACATTTATTTCTCTAAACCACAACCCCATTACATCTGCTCCAATCTAACATCCCACCTCATTAGCACTCCCAACCCTCCTTGTTACATCACCTCACCTGTTGATACTACCTTACCTACCATTTTGTTCCACTATTTAAACCAATATAATGACTATACTACCTACCCCAATACAAATTAAACTATTACGCTTGGTCTCACTCTTACCTCCTCTAACTATTGCCTATCTGCTAACCTCCTATGAACAACCAATATGTCCAAACATTCTTTTCCCCTCCAAATTCACTTCCAAACCACTACTAGCTATCTCCTCAAACCACATAAACATCACATCCAGACCCTGCTACCTACAAGCCAAATATCATAGACTGCCCACATCAAGTATATCAGTCTAAATGCTAGGAAATCACTGTACTATTATTATAAGTTTCAAAACCATATAAATAGAATATACCTCCACTCCTTACTAGATGGGGACATTCATCCAAACCCCAGCCCAAACAATACTCTTGCCACTGAACAAAACAATCCAAACATCACTAGTACCCAAGCCCCTACCAGACCTTCTAACTCACTCTGTATAGCACATCTCAACATACATAGCATTAACAACAAAATTGCCCACCTCAACGCCCTCCAAGATGTTCACTTATTTGACACCCTATGTTTATCTAAAACATGGCTAAAACCTGCAATTAAAGACAATGAAGTCACCCCACCTGGTTACAATATCCTGAGAATAGACCACACAGCCAAAAAGGGAGGGGGGTAGCAATCCTTTATAAAGCAGAGCTACAAGTTACCACTGCAAACGTTAGACCACCTTCAGACAATAATGCTAAAATCCTCATTTCTAAATTTCAGCTTAACTCATGTAAATCCATATATATCATTTGTATCTACCTTCCTCCTGGAAATAACATTAACATCCTTGAAAATATCCTTAACTGGCTTTCTATTAATCTCCCACAAGAAACTATAGTCCTTGGAGACTTTAATATCGACTGGAAGTCCTGTAGTACTGCACACCCTACTACCCATATTAACCTATATGGCTTCTCACAAACTATTACCTCCCCAACCAGGATTAATAAACCCAATAACAAAGAAAGTACCTTAGACTGGATTCTCACTAACGCTCCTCATCAAACATACAAAGTAGGAACCCTAAAACAAAATGCAGCAAGCATGTCCAAACGTATGTAGCCACTTCAGACTCTGAACAGCTTATAATTCATAAACCTTTATTGTAAGCGCTTTCGAAAAGGTCAATGCCCCAACTTCATCAGACAAGTTTTAAAACATCCCTTACACACCTTATATATCTCTTATTTAAACATTTAATTAATTGATTATCCTATTAACCATTTGCTGCTTTTAAAAAGTACTTAATTAAAAACCATACTATTACACAACTATATAAAATTATGAATCAGCAAACACATTATTATTAAAATGCACAAGACAATGCCATACAATATAACACTTTTGTGTATGTTCCAATTTATAAAAACTTATATAAAACATATTGTATGTAAAAAATTGTAAAATATAATAATATTAGTAAAAACTTATATATCCATATAGTATATGACTACATTAATAAAAATGTTAACGATGACTGACTGCTGCATAATTCATAATTTTATATAGTTGCGTAATAGTACAATAAAGGTTTATGAATTATAAGCTGTTCAGAGTCTGGAGTGGCTACATACGTTTGGACACGCTTCGCCTAATTTTGTTTTAGTATTGTTTATTATTCTTTGGTTGTAAAGTAGGAACCCTCCCAGATGATCTAAGTGACCACTCACTAACTTATAGTATCAGACATTAAACCAACCTAACTTACCCAAATACTTTCAAGACAATATGGACCAAAAAACATTTTAACCCTGAACTTTTCCAAACAGAACTCAAGCAGTGTAATTGTTCATCACTAAAATACCTCCGACTAGATGAAGCCGTACAATACTTTAATTCCACATTCTTAGCCATCCTTGACCATCACACCCCATCACACTCTATTAGAAATAAGACTAAACCTGCCCCATGGCTCTCAAAAGCTACTAGGCAAAAAATCCATCTTAGAAACAAATCCTGAGCTAAATGGCGTACTACTAAGAATCCTACAGACTATCAAAACTTTAGACAACTTAGAAATAATACCAAAAAAGCTACCCTCTTAGATAAAAGAAACTTTTACTTCCAACTACAGCAAACTTACCAAAATAAACCACAAAAGTTTTGGACTAGCATTAACAAACTACTACACCTAGGTCAATCTATCATGCCAAACCCACAAGGCTCTAACCTTGAGAATCCCACACAAATTGCCAACACCTTCAATTCCTTCTTCACAGATGCCATCTAAACTCTTGCTAGCCAATAATCTCCAGGTACCTCAAACCTGCCTACCTCTACTACTAGTCCACTTCCATCATTTCAGTTACAACCAGTTTCTCCTTCCTTCCTTTATTTGCTCCCTTCTCCAAAAACAAAAACCCACCACCCCCTCAGCTGACCAACTACTGGCAGAACACCTGCAAAAAGGAGCTAAAGCCATAGCCTATCCCATTTCCATACTGATTAACAGAACCATAAATGAAGGTACTATCCCAGCTATCTGGAAAATCTCTAACATTATCCCCCTACACAAAGGTGGTAACTCTTAACAACTTTTCAAACTATTGTCCTATAGCTTTACTCTTTCCACTGGCAAAAATAATGGAAAAATGCATCCATAAGCAACTACTTCACCACCTAAACCAAAACAACTTACTTGCCAACTGTCAACACAGATTTAGACCATTCCACAGTACTACCACTGCCCTGATATCCTTTACAGACTGCATTAACAAAAACCATAACAACAATATTCTTTCCTCTGCAGTCTTTATTGATCTATCTAAAGCTTTTGATATGGTTAATCACCAGCTACTTTTAAATATACTCAAATCCCTTTCACTTTAACCTCTGGCCATAACATGGTTCAAATCTTATTTAGACAATAGACAGCAGACTGTGATATGGGATAATAATCTATCTACCCACCTCCCCAGTTCCCTCAGTGTTCCTCAGGGCTCCTTATTAGGCCCACTCCTATTTTTCATTTTTATTAATGACCTACACTCAGTAATTTCTCAAGCCACCTGTATTCAATATGCAGATGACTCCACAATAATATGCTCAGCCACTTTTCCTTATGAACTACTATCCCTTACCCAAAAAGCATTTAATACAATAGAACAATGTTTTTTAAACGGCTGCCTCCTCCTAAACCCCCCAAAAACTAAACGTTTACTTTTTACTCGAACCTGGAAGTCCACCCCTGCATATTCCAGACTCATATCTAATAATGGCACTCTCATATCTCCTGACCCAACCACCAAACTCCTAGGAATAACAATAGATAGCAACCTTAACTTTGATACTCATATTAACAACACAATAAAAACAGTCAGCAAGAAATTGGGGTCCCTCTATAGAATCAAACCCTTCCTTACGCCATTAGCCAGGACTGCTATCACCCATACTTACTTAATCTCCACTCTACTTTATGCTTCACCTGTATACACTAATATCTCCAAAAAACAACCTCAACAAACTGGCAATCTCCTATAGTAATATTGCTAAATTTGCCAACGCTCTCCTTTTAGAACTCATCATTGTCTTAATCTAAAGCAGCTAGGATGGCTAGAGTTTCACTATCAGCTTCAATTTCACCAGCTTACTATTGCCCATAAGACCATGTATCAACCCTCTAATACTCCAATACTCTCTAGCCTCATTACCCGTTACAACAATCTTAAAAATTTATGCTCCTCAAATAAACTACTTATTTATACAAGCAGATCCAACAACTTGGCAGAAGACTCTCTGTTCTCTAATACTGTTGGAAAGCACTGGAACCTACTACCCACTGAGCTCTTATCTCTCTCCTCAATAACACTTTTTAAACAGAAACTAAAACTATATCTTAGAACACATTGGTTATGCCCCTGTACTAACCCTGACTAACTCTTTTTCTTTATACTAATGAATACTCTTCACCTTTTACTCTTCTGTACTAACTACAGACTTATCCTAAAGAACCAATGAGACCATGATATGCAATTTAAATTTATGCATATATGTATATAGTAACATCTTTTATGTACATGACCTTTTACTGTTTGTGTTCTGTTCACTATGAGTATTGTATTATTATTATTAACAACAGTTGTGTTAGGCTTGGACTGCAGCAACGTTCTATATTGTATTGTGTGTGTTGGAGCTTTTCTCTCCGGGCCTCTATTGAAAATGGACATGTATCCAGTTAGACTAGCCCAGTCAACAAATGTAAAATAAATATATAAATAAAAATAAAAATGATGCCTCTTTCCTGGGGAAGACAAGCAGCAAATGCTGGTAAACTCTACTGGTCTACAGAAGTTAGATTTTTGACAGAAAACAACACAATACAAAACACTTTAAAACATGATGCCAGTCCCACAAAAGTAAAATAAACACATTTTATCCACAGAAAAAAATGTTTGCAGTTAATATAGACCACTTTTAAACTGAGAGAAAAACTAAGAGTTCCATTAAAATGTAAATTACAGTCATGAGGCAGCCCATTAAAACACAACACTCCTAGCTTTAAAATAACTTTATTGAAGAGGAAAGTGATAAAACAGCAACACAAATAAGAAAATGGAAGTTTTTTCACCCAAAGGGAAATTATCTGTCCAGTACAGGAACAGTGCAAGCTGACCCTCAAACCTGGAAAGTGTCAGTGGAGCATATTCTTCTTCAGCAGTAAAGCCCTGAAGGGCTTTTTTGCCCAAATTTGTCTTACAGTCAGCTGCCTGACAGTATGGGCATATGGAAGCTGTCCTGAAGCTTTGGAAGCTAATTGTCTGTTTTATCCTTTGCAAGATATTATATAGCTTATGTAGTTAATGCTACTGCAGCAGTGATCAATATGATTAACATTTGTAACTGTTCAAGATTAAGTCTTTCTTAAATGTGTTAATAAATGTAAATTAACAAATGTGGATGATGTATACAAAAAATGCAAATTACACCCTCATCTAAAATAGCTGTACCAGTAAAATACCTATTTAAGTAAATACTTTCACCTCAGTATTACATTGATTCCAAATTGCCCTTTTCAGCCTTATCACAGGAGTATAACTCAAAAAGAAACCAAACTCCAATGAATACAGGTTAAGCTAAAACCAGAATACATAGAATAATTCAAGTACAGTATTTGTAGTTTGTAGAGATGTATTCAAACACTGTAAGAGATGAAATAAGTTACTTAGCGAAAGGTTTGGTCCAAGGATGGAAAAGTTGAGGTTGTTACATTTTTTGTGAGCTAATACAGTATGAAGTGATAAAGCATATGTTGACTGCAATCCAAGACTGTATTTTTTTCTATTGTCAGCAATCTGTGGAAGAGGTAGGGAAAATATTTTTTGATTTATCAGATGGAGATGGGGTATCTTAAAATGAGATAACCCAGGATTCATGAAGCTCGGTGCAAGGACAGCATTAGCCTTGTGCCGACCATGCGGCATAGAGATGGCGCAGCAGCACCACATGCATATTAATGAAGGTGCGCTGCCGCAATGGCCATGTGCATAGGAAACGTACGAGAGTGCACGGGGCATGTCTAAGCTCTGCATGGATGCGTGAACATGTCAGCTGCATACGCGCAACCTAAAATACTGACTAGTACAGCCTGCCTCTAATAGTAATCACTCCTGTCAGTGTCCGTGGATACTGAAATGTATGCAAAGCATACAAGACAGTTTTCCGAACACCAAAATAAAAAGTAAACACAAAGTTACTTAGCTGAATATTGAGTCCCCGTTCCTCGAACAAATGACATTTAAAACCCCGTGCCCGTATTCCATTGTAGTGTCGATAGTTATACCAAGTGGAAGCGAAACATAGCGTGTTAGCACGCCACCAATTGCTAAGCCTAGCCCAATGGTAAGGGTTACCACCTGTCCCACATTGTGAGGGACAGTCCCCCTCTGGACAGTTGTGTCCATACCAAAACCATTGTAAATGTTAAATGTCCTGCGAATGTAGGACATAATTATGTCCAATATTTTATGTAATAGTTCCATACAATACTTATTTCCATATGTAAAATACCTAAATGTTACAAGAAACAGAATAAGCAACTAAACAAAACAGAATAAGCAACTAAACTACTACAACAATAAGCTTACATTTAGGCATAAAACTAAAGTACTATCCTTTGTACTGACCGTGGGTATGTGTTGGCCTGTAAAATCTGATGTGTGTCCCGAAAATGTCCCATTTTGGTCATATGAAAAGGTGGCAACCCTAACAATGGTCAGAGCATTTGCCCAATATCTGTCCATTCACGGTGCAAGTCATCCTTGTCAGGACGGCCCAAAGATGAACGGGTATTACCCGGGTCTCCCTATCATGTCATGAAAGATAAGTATTTGCATGTACCTATGTGTGTGAAGTACAGCATGTGGAAGATCAAAAATGCTAGGGTAGTCTTCACAACCATACTGGTACCAGAGATATGTAGTGTACACAATGTGTTCTGTTGACTGTGCCATGGGCCATCAACCAGAGAAGGGATGGATGGTGTGTGTGGAATATGGGGTGGGGGGTGACGGGTAATGTAATAATTTGCTAAGGGAAGACTGGGTTGGATGCACAATAGGAGAACTGGAGGTGTACGAGGGAGCAGTGGGTGAATCAGAAAGAAAGCCAAAGAACAAACATTCACATCCACAATACAACCTGACAGGCCATACTGTAGAACACAATCCCACAAACATATGAACATTAAAATATGTGACACATGTACAGAAACATTACCGGCACATACCCACATAATGGTCTGGCCTGAACTGAGCCATCCAACCCCAACACACCTGGATACATAATTGAATATCTATCATCCCCTCAACAGCTCACCACCCCTCCATTCCTGAACATCCACCAAAACCACCCATACTCGGGCTGCTAGCTTGGCACAGCCATATCTGCACATAGTGACCCCTACTCATATCTAGTAGGCAGTCTCACCCTAGGCAGTCTCAGGATTGCAAACTATGTATCCCTTGCATGTATAACCCTACCTCATTTTTGTAAAGCCAAAAGAATTGAGGTCATTGGTCCCCACAATTTTTGGGTATCCCTCATGGGATAAGTATCTGTTCTAAACATTTAGACGTGGTGTCATGACACAATGTCCAGTCCTGTAGACATCTGGGCACAAGTTCTATGAGCAGTAGTCGTCCACAAGACTGCTCAGCCTCCAGCCGGTCCTGCAGAACCTACGACCTGGAATTAAACACCTGACCATGATGCACGTCTCCCCACGTGCATTATCGGGAATATATACATTACACATTCGCATAGTGGCAGTTGGATATAGGGTGATTAAGGTGCTTTAAAGCAGACATAAGTAGGGTTACCACCTGTCCCACTTTGTGAGGGACAGTCCCTTTTTGGGCAGTTGTGTCCTGACCAAAAATAATAAAACGGCAAATGTCCTGTGATTGTAGGAAATAATTATGTCCCATATTTCATGTTGCAGTTGCATAAAACAGTTTTTTTCTGTATATAAAATACTTAAATGTTACAAGAAACAGAATAAGCAACTAAACTGCTACAAGAATAAGCTTTCATTTAGGCAAATAAATAAAGTTCTAACCTTTGTACTGACCGTGAGTATGTGTTGGTCTGTAAAATCTGATGTTTGTCCCAAAAATGCCCCACTTTGGCCATTTGAAAATGTGGTAACCCTAGACGTAAGTGGGTATGCAAGCGTGTATGTGTGACGGTAAGTGGTGGTGATTCAACGGTATGGGAAATGTAAATAAGCATGTAGGTGTATATGCATGTGTATGTACAGACCGATATATATATATATATATATATATATATATATATATATATATATATATATATATATATATATATATATATGAAGAATGAACATGGTCACAATATAGCAGTCATAATGAATGTGAATGGAAACAGCAGCAGAACCCCCTCTAATATTTAGTGCTGCTATTTCAGGTCGGCCAGAGGTGAGCACACCTCTGCATCCCCAACCACAGGTAGGATGATAAAAGTGGAACTAACTCTATCCCCATGCTAAGTCTGACTTTCAGCTAAGTACAGGGCAGTCTTGGTCCCCAATCAGACAAGCCTAAACCCGGATAACCACATGAAAACCCTGACAATCAAATACACGTATGTACCAGGACTATAGGCTTTGGAGGTCTGAATATAGTTTGAGTGAGTCAACATGCGGCAAGGGTCCAGAGCAGTAGGGAATGGCGCATGTGTAGTAGTGTGGCTTTCCCAACAGGAAAATGGATGCCTGCTGCGTTAGTGAAGTGTTGAAGCATGTGTTCGGGTAACTATGAACCATGGGTACACATATAAATGAAGCAGAACACCAATAGTGTAGTGGCTAGAGCATCCGACTATTGAACAGATGTTGCCAGTTTGACTGCAGCAAACACCATTTATGATGCATAATCTGTATATGAGCATATCTTATTTTATGCTGTATAACGATATAATACC
>NC_056734.1:659236330-659248830 GCF_019279795.1 Protopterus annectens | reverse complement strand
GGGTCCGTCAATGTGTCAGGTTAATAGCACCAAACTTCTAAATGTGTCCCTGAGGTTGTTATGCAGTGTCCTTGATTCAGTGTTCATTCTTCCCCATTCGTATGAGAGGTCTGCTAGTGAGAGAAAGCATGTGTTCACCGACTACCTTAGAAAGATGATAGAATAATAGAGTTGGGGTTACCACCTGTCCACCTTTGCCAGGGACACTCCACTTTGGGCAGTTGTGCCCTGCAAAATAAATGTAATTATGGCAAATGTCCTGTGATTTAGGGCAAAGATTTCCTATATTGTCTGTAGTAGTTGCATAAAACAATTATTTTGTATCTGAAACACCTAAATGTTATAAGAAACAGTATAAGCAACTATAATGCTACAAGAATAACCTTTTATTTAGGCAAAACAATGAAGTACTCTCTTTTCTACTGGCTGTGGGTATGTGTTGCCCTGCAAAATCTGACTTCTCTACATACAGGTCCTATAGGGTTGCCACCTTTCCAAATGGCCAAAGTGGGGCATGTTCTGTAGAAATGTCACACTTTCCAGGACACAACATACCTACAGCCATGCATAGTACAGAATTATACTTATTTGCACAAATAAAAGCTTATTCTAGTAGCATTTGAATTGCTTATGCTACTTCAAGAAGTTTCATATATAAAATAACTGTTTTATGCAACTATTAAAGAAACGTAGAATATAATATTGCCCTGTAATCAGGACATTTGCTATGTCTTGATTATTTTCGCAGAACACAGCTTCCTAAAGAGGGACTGTCCCTTGCAAAGTGGGACAGGTGTTAACCCTAAAGTCCCACCTTGGCCTATTGAAAAGGTGGTAAACCTATAATAGGTATGCAGTAGCATGACTCGGCTGACAGATGTGACTCCCAAAACCCAATTACTTGTCTGTATTGAAGAGTCTTGGTTCCCATGTATTAGCCAGATGGGAGCAGATTGCATAAGGAACACACAAATAATATGATTAATTCACTGGACAGGCTGCTGATTCCGTACAGTTGAACGCCATGCCATCGCCTATTGGGCAGCCATTCCCGATACTGTAGTCATGTAGTCCGATATAATAGGCATCACAAGGTAATATTGCGGTCCTTGCTCCCACTCAGGGGTGTGAGTGACAGATACAAGTACCAATGTCTGTGCATTTACAAGTGCGGGAGTGAGCGGGCGTAAGTGTTTTTGGCTACCAGTATGCGAGTATTGCACTGGTAAAGCAATGTAGAGGCTAACCGAGTGTAAGAGGCTGTAACCAGAGGTCAGCAACACCACACAAACCCACGCACACCTGCTCCCAACTGCTTTAATGTGCCTTACTCCCTCTGTATCCAATGGGCTTTTTTTGCCCTGCAACCAAATAAATGTCCTCTGCAAGGGTTGGAACCAGGACCCTGCACACACAGCTAATGTGAATTACCAATACGCCATGGCAGATATTCAGACAACGGACAGTACCACAAAAATATGATACAGCGCAGTCATTCAACAGTATAGGACTGTATCCCATCATGTAGATGTATGTGTTAGTGTTTATGTCCAGCATATAGATAAATACATATATAGAGATATATCAGGAACATACCATGTGGCAAGAAAGCATTACAAATGAATGGAACAGGAAACACCAGCAACGCCTGTATTATGTAGTGGTGTTGCTCTATGTGATCTCAAGACTCCCTCAGACAGACATGTACCATTCATACACGCAAATAGTTGTACATTGGCCGTATACATCACTCTGTGCATGTAATGTACATTAACACAACAGTAGCTGTCCAATCATTATGAGTGAACAGTACTCTTGCAAGGTGCTGTGTGCAACATCATCATCATGATAAAGGTAAATGGGGTAACCATAGAGGGACCGGTAGTGTTGCATGTACAATGGGGCTGTCATCACGTGTACCTGGACCATGTAGGAGTGATGTGCATACCAGGATTGTGCGCCTGAGGGACAGGGATAAGGATAACAGGAGTATGTTGTGATGCATTACTGCATTACGCCAGTAGCTTCTTCGATTCTTTTTTCACAAGAAAAGAACGCTGGAAATATTCCCTCTAGGACCGAAGGGTCGACCTTACTGAATGGAAAACCCAACGAAGTAAAGGATTTGGAGCTTATGGGTGCCAGAAGAGACACCGGCTGCCAAGATGAACAAGCGGGGAGTAGTTTTAACCCAGCAGAGACCCCAGTTGCTTTAAAGGACTTTACACGAGGTGAAACTAGTTCTGCTATGGCTAAGGAGAAGTGCGACACTCGACCACATTCTACTGGCAAACAAAAAGGTACTGTTACCCCTATTAAAGACTTAAATGCTTGGCTATGTCACCAATATGCATTTAAAGACAACTCAAAAAATAACTTTGTGCGCACAAATGACATTACATACAAGGACAATTTAAATAATCTGTATAAACTTATGAACAAGCATAGAGTGTTGAATGTGGAAAACACATATTTAAATGAATGTATCTCTAAAGAAATAGTACCTAAAGGGTTACATATCTATAAATATCCTAATAATGTTATCCCAGGTTCAAAATTTCATTTAGAACTTTTAAACATTTTTAACAAATGTGGTACTGAAATGTTGAAACTAATGGTAAAAGAGAATATAAGAATTCAGGAAGACATTTATCAGGAAATAGAAGTGTTAGAGTTATTACCAATGATTTGATTTTTTTCCATTGAGGAAGAAAAGGTTAAATATTTTAATATTAGAACTGAAATAGATAAGAACATGGACGAGTTAGTCCAAAGGAAAGTTAAAAAAATGGAACGTGACTTGGATGAATATAAGCATAACACAAGTTATCCTAACCCCCCACCCCGGAGGAGGCAGAGGGAAATTTATCATAAAAACCATGACAAGGACATGGTTGAATTTACAGAAAATCTTGATCCACAAGAAGTAATACCTTTTGGTGAGGAAGAGTTCCCACCACTGAGGAGATCTGAAAGAATTTTTAACAAATACGGGGAAAGAGAAGGAAATTTTCCTTGGAGGGGGGGGGAGAAGGGGGAGGGGGAAATATTAATTAATTTTAATTTACCCCCTTCAACACCCACCCCCCTAAATGTGATGATATCACCCATGTTGAGAACAAATGGACATACAATAACTTCCACATATATAATTTCAGCTCATTAATTCTGGAAAAAGGACATTTTAATCTTTTTTCTAAGGGCCTTAAATTTATTCCCTCCACCAAGGGTGATTTGGCTAAATCTTTGTTAGAGATAAAAATATTTTTAAGGAAAATTAACTTAAAACTTCTCCTTCCTAACAATATACAAGCCACTAGTTCAAATCTGAAACGCAGGTCCACCTACAACCCACCCTTACACCCACAATTAAGAAACTTTGAAAAGGTAATTGAGAAAGAAATTAGAAAAGGGGAATTAAATGGTTTGAGGTACCACAACAACCTAGACATGGATGAAAAGAATATTTTATATGCTCTAAAGAAAGATACGAATTTAAGATTCATGAAACCAGATAAAGGGAGAGGCATTGTAATAATGGAAAATATGGAGTATGACAGTAGAATGTATAAAATTTTGTGGGATGATAACAAATATCAACCTGTGTCAAAAAATGAGATAAACATAGCATACAATAAAATAGACATTAATTTAAATGAGATGGTACTTGAAGGGTTAATAGACCTTGAAACCTTTAATTTTTTGAGAGTAGAAAAACCTAAGATCCCCTCGATATTTGGAATTCCTAAAATACATAAGAATGAGATGGATCCCCCTTTAAGACCAATAGTCTCTGCCAACGGTTCTAAAACCCATTCCTTGGCCAAATTTGTGGATACTAAAACCAAAAAGTTGTGGGTAGAACGTGAACAAATATTGAAAGATTCTTGGGACCTGCTTAAAGTTATTTCAGATATAAAAGACATTGATGATTTAATTTTTGTCACCATAGATGTTATAGATCTGTTCCCATCCATCCCCCCATGGAGAAGGAACAGAAATGTTTGAGGAAATAATATTTGAGGACAAACATATGTCTAATAATGACAAAATAGTGAGTGTTTGGCTGATGGAAATGGTGTTGCATAATAACTTCTTGTTCTTTAATGGTGAATTTTTTAAATAAATTCAGGGAGTAGATATGGAGGCAGCATCTGCCCCCACATATGCTAACCTGGTACTAGCTAAATGGGAGGAAAAATACGTTTTACAAAGTGAATTCAGGCCCTCTTGGGCGATTTATCGTAGGTTTCTGGATGACATTGTACTATTTTGGACCAGAGGGGAAGAAAAGTTAAATGCCTTTTTGTCATACCTCAACAACACCTCCAATTTTTTGAAATTCACCCACAAGGTGTCTACTAATGTTGTACAATATTTAGATATTGAAATTTATAAGAAGGATAGTCATTTAGAAACTAGAGTGTATAGAAAATCCACTTATTGTAATTCTTTTTTACATTTTGACAGTGCCCACCCTATACATGTTAAAAAGAATATTATTAAAGGTCAGTTTGTGAGAGGATGCAGAATGACCAGTAGTGATCAAGACTTTGCTATTGAATGTGAGTTGTTAGAGAACATGTTCAAAGAAAGGGGATACCCTGATAGTTTCATTAAGGAAACCAGAGAAGAGGTGATAAAAGCCAGAGGAACTAAATTTCTTCCTATAGTCATAGGTAAAGAAAAAGAGAAAGAAGTATTTCCCAGTATGAAAAACACTAAAAAACAGGAAAATTTTCATCTAGCTCTTACACTGGAATTCAACACCTTTAACAGCAAAATAAGAAGTATTTTAATAAAGAATGGGATAGATTTATGGATTTAATGGATATAGATTTTGGTAACAATGGCCCAGTGAAGACTGTATACAAAAATTCATTAAGTATAAGAAATTTACTTGAAAGAAAAAATTCTTTAAATCCACAGGATAGAAGGAGGAAGGGCACCTATAAATGTGGAAGATGTGCCCAATGCACCTATGTATCCAATAGTAATGTTATAAATATTAGCAGTAGAAGTAAAACCATTGTTAACGACAGGCATTTTTACAATTGTGAGTCCTCAGGTTTAGTTTATTTGGCCGTTTGCACAAAATGCCAGTCTTTCTACGTAGGGAAAACCAAAAGGAAACTAAAAAGGAGAATTTATGAGCACCTTAATGATATTAAGAACTGTAAAGAAACTAATGCTTTGTATAAGCATAGTAAGGAATGCACACAAACTAGTTTTGGTTTCTCCGTATTAGAACATACAGAAAAAGATATACGGGGTGGACCCTGGGAAGAAATGCTAGAGTATAGAGAATTGTGGTGGCAAATGACTCTTGAAGCTTATAATCCACCAGGGTTAAATGAATACACCAGCATTATACCCATTTTGAAGTTAAGGGCAGCTAAATTGTAATAATGGTAACATCAGTCTATTTTAAAAAAGTAAAATCACAATCCAGATGCAGAGCAGCCACTGACTGAGACGGGGATCCACGCAAACAATATAAAATAAGTAAAACCAACCACCATAAGCGAAATCCCCTGATGGCAATAGAACTCTGAATATATTCCACAGAATAAGACACTGTATGCACTTCTGCAAATCCAATAAAGATTTATTTCCAAATTAGAGTGAGCGCTTTCGCCAATAGGCTTCTTCAGACTCTTAAAACAAATAACAAAATTCTAAAACACTTTATGAAGCCCTCCATGAGTTCTCATTGGTTAAAAAACGCATCACTGTTAAAAGCTCATTAAAGCAATACACATATCATATATAATACAATTCCATAAATTCAAACCACAAGATTTCAAAAACTAAAAACCAGAAGATCTATATGTTGAAATATAGCGAAGCTATGTACAAATTATTACTTGCAAATATATGTGCAAGACTAATGTAACTGCTATTTAAAAAATAATAAGAAATACTCATGGGACATTCCGCTTACAACAAAGCCAGCAAGGACAACCATATAAATAGATTCAGAAATCAGAATATTAAAATATAAAGACAAATATTAACAAACATAAAAAGGGAAAGAAACACACTATATATCATATAAATATAAACATAAATATGAGTAATTACTACTTCATGTACAAAATATTACATATAACATACTCTCTAGGCTTATAAAAACTAACAAGACATAATATAGCTAGGAAAGTGTGTTTCATCATGTGCAAACCGCTGCTTATAGTCTAATATCCTAAATATAATAGCACATAAACATATCCTAACCTAACCAACTGATAAGTATATATATAATCAACTTACACTTCTAAACATGAATAATGCATACTATATATGTGTTAATGAAACAACTATATTTGATAAACATTAAATGTATTATACAAATCAAGTGAGTATAAAGGTGGGCATAAATCCATATATCATATTCAATCAATTTAACACCATAAATACCAAAAAAAATAAAATTTAACTATGTTTGTTAAGATCTGCGAATGTTAATCTTAAGGGACACCCCTTACACTCACTCATTTCATATAACCTCCTGTCAAAAGCTGTTTGATTACTTTACTCTATGTAACCTTCTACTTTTCAGGAAAGGTTTAATCTGCACCTTATCATTAAGGCCAGGAGGCATGTCCGATCTCCATCTAATAATCCATTTAGTCTCATTTTCTAATGTCTTGTTAATCAAATCTCCTCCTCTAAAGCCTTGGGAAATGGTTTGAATGACATAAAACTTAAAAGTATGGTCTATGCCTGCCACTTTATTATGTCTTGCCAATGCATTAATATCTGAACCTATTCTGATTAGATAACTATGCTCTCTAATGCGTTCTTTCAGAGTGTGGTTGGTTTTCCCTACATAGTAGGCAGTGCATGCATTACATACAGCGACATATATTACATTCTTACTGTCACATGTAGTATTAGTGTTAAAGTTGAAAGTACGTTTTGTCACAGGATGTATAAAAGTCATATCCTTACTAATGAAGGGACACTGGTTACACCTACCACACGGTGTAGTGTTCCTATTCACAATTGTGTCCGTACAAGTTGTATATCTTGGCCTACATAGTATACTCTTTAGATTGGGGTGATTTTTAAAGGTTATACGTGGTGTAGGGCCCACAACCTCACTAACATCTCTATCTGATCTTAAAATATCCCAATGTCTATACATGGCTTTTTTAACTTCCAAACTCATCTTACTGAAAGTCAAGTTCGCCCTAACATCATTCCGATCATGATTCTCAGTACTAGGTTGTTCCATGTATTCCATAAAGTACGGTCTTGCACTACTTGACCTCAGAGAAGAATATTAAAGGATAGTAAGCAGTTCTTACTAGACTTATACTCACATACACAACATCTACATGATGACCAGCATTTCTTCTTAGTCACCTTGGATGTTGTTAGTCTTTTTACGGTGATTCCGAATGATATAGGTATTAGGTTTATTACGGAATACTTGAAAGCACATTCACAGTTCTCTGATAAGAAGATAGATTTGGTTACATTACTCCTTGAAACTGTTTTGACTACTAATATCTTTGTATTCAATGAAGATATTTACTTACAGAGGGATGGCGTAGCTATGGGCACATCTTGTGCGAATAGCTACGCCAACCTCGTCATGGCCAGGTGGGAAGACATGTATCTGTATGATGCTTCACATTTTAATGAGTATGTAGGCATGTATTGCCGTTTTGTAGATGATCTTTTTTTCTTGTGGTTGGGAGATGAGCACTCTCTCAAAGATTTTGTTGCATATCTTGATTCCACGACTGAGTTTTTGAGATTCACTATGAATTTCTCGTGCAGTCATATTTCATTCTTAGATGTTGAGGTATATCGAATGTCAAATGGTATGTTAAATACCTCTATACACAGGAAGGGATGCCAGAGAAATAACTTATTACACAGGCAAAGTATGCATCCCCATCATGTGTTTAATAATGTCCTAAAAGGACAGTTTATGAGAGTGTCAAGACTTAACCCTGATCGTTCCTGTTATGAAGATGGTTTACAAGAGATGAAGGGAAGGTTTTTAGAAAGGGGTTATTATGAAAAAGAAATATCTGAAACTATCCAAACAGTGGAATCTCTGAGGTCAAGTAGTGCAAGACCGTACTTTATGGAATACATGGAACAACCTAGTACTGAGAATCATGATCGGAATGATGTTAGGGCAAACTTGACTTTCAGTAAGATGAGTTTGGAAGTTAAAAAAGCCATGTATAGACATTGGGATATTTTAAGATCAGATAGAGATGTTAGTGAGGTTGTGGGCCCTACACCACGTATAACCTTTAAAAATCACCCCAATCTAAAGAGTATACTATGTAGGCCAAGATATACAACTTGTATGGACACAATTGTGAATAGGAACACTACACCGTGTGGTAGGTGTAACCAGTGTCCCTTCATTAGTAAGGATATGACTTTTATACATCCTGTGACAAAACGTACTTTCAACTTTAACACTAATACTACATGTGACAGTAAGAATGTAATATATGTCGCTGTATGTAATGCATGCACTGCCTACTATGTAGGGAAAACCAACCGCACTCTGAAAGAACGCATTAGAGAGCATAGTTATCTAATCAGAATAGGTTCAGATATTAATGCATTGGCAAGACATAATAAAGTGGCAGGCATAGACCATACTTTTAAGTTTTATGTCATTCAAACCATTTCCCAAGGCTTTAGAGGAGGAGATTTGATTAACAAGACATTAGAAAATGAGACTAAATGGATTATTAGATGGAGATCGGACATGCCTCCTGGCCTTAATGATAAGGTGCAGATTAAACCTTTCCTGAAAAGTAGAAGGTTACACAGAGTAAAGTAATCAAACAGCTTTTGACAGGAGGTTATATGAAATGAGTGAGTGTAAGGGGTGTCCCTTAAGATTAACATTCGCAGATCTTAACAAACATAGTTAAATTTTATTTTTTTGGTATTTATGGTGTTAAATTGATTGAATATGATATATGGATTTATGCCCACCTTTATACTCACTTGATTTGTATAATACATTTAATGTTTATCAAATATAGTTGTTTCATTAACACATATATAGTATGCATTATTCATGTTTAGAAGTGTAAGTTGATTATATATATACTTATCAGTTGGTTAGGTTAGATATGTTTATGTGCTATTATATTTAGGATATTAGACTATAAGCAGCGGTTTGTACATGATGAAACACACTTTCCTAGCTATATTATGTCTTGTTAGTTTTTATAAGCCTAGAGAGTATGTTATATGTAATATTTTGTACATGAAGTAGTAATTACTCATATTTATGTTTATATTTATATGATATATAGTGTGTTTCTTTCCCTTTTTATGTTTGTTAATATTTGTCTTTATATTTTAATATTCTGATTTCTGAATCTATTTATATGGTTGTCCTTGCTGGCTTTGTTGTAAGCGAATGTCCCATGAGTATTTCTTATTATTTTTAAATAGCAGTTACATTAGTCTTGCACATATATTTGCAAGTAATAATTTGTACATAGCTTCGCTATATTTCAACATATAGATCTTCTGGTTTTTAGTTTTTGAAATCTTGTGGTTTGAATTTATGGAATTGTATTATATATGATATGTGTATTGCTTTAATGAGCTTTTAACAGTGATGCGTTTTTTAACCAATGAGAACTCATGGAGGGCTTTATAAAGTGTTTTAGAATTTTGTTATTTGTTTTAAGAGTCTGAAGAAGCCTATTGGCGAAAGCGCTCACTCTATTTTTGGAAATAAATCTTTATTGGATTTGCAGAAGTGCGTACAGTGTCTTATTCTGTGGAATTTATTCAGCGTTCTATTGCCATCAGGGGATTTCGCTTATGGTGGTTGGTTTTACTTATTTTAAAAAAGTAATTTATTAAATGATTTTTTATGAATATTTTTAAATAGTCATATTTAGGCTTTTTTAAATAATAATATTTAGAACATGTTTTTAAACTTGGTTAAACGTTTATGTAGTTGATGTTTAAGTTAGGAGGTATATGGTAGTAATTAGGTTATGGTATTTTTCAAAAAAAGCCATTTTATTTTACTTTCAGAATGTGAGATTTTTTATTCTTGGAATGTTTTTTATTTAGTTGCAACAAAATGAGATGGCCACTAGATGGCATTATAGGACAAGTGATCATAGTTGTTAAATAATACAACCTTTTCTGATACTAACTTTTTAAATATTCATATATACATACATAATTTTGAGATCAGATTACATACAGTTTTAAACAACCTTTTTATTTTATTGCTTCATGTATTTTAACAAATTGAGAAATAGGTGATTGATTTATACATATATGAAATTAAATTGGAATATATCTTTTAAAAAAATTTTTTTTTTTAAATGTATAAATTGATTAATTAATTCATTGAGATATATATAAAAGGGGAATAATTTGATGTAACAGATTCATCTGATGTAGTCCAGCTGTTTGAGACGAAAACGCAGTGTTTTTGAAAAGCGTTAATGTGTGGTGGAGTTTTATGTTTGGTGCTACGTTTTTTTATGTGATTTGAGTGCTTTGACTCAATAAAATCCTGGTTCAAACTTCAAAATTGGTTCCTGATTCATTGTCTTTGGTTTGGTTACTGTTTTTTTCCTGCACCTTTGACTTGTTTTTATGTTGTGATGCATATTACAAGGGTTTCATGTGTTCAGTGGGCACATGTGTGTAATGGACAGCTATGTATAGGGCAGATGTTTTCCTAGGAACCAATTGGCCTTATGTTTCCGTAGGTGAGGGTCGGATGTAGGGGAAGGAGTGTAGGTATGGCCGTGGAGGATAGGTAGGATCACAGAAAAGACAGCATACAAGGTTGGTATATGACACATGTGGGGGGATACACCCCGGATGGGGATGGGTTTTTGGCATTCACAAGCCCATGAGAATAGTGGGACAGAGGTCCCCAGCCAAGGGCAACTGCCACTGCACCTAAACAGCTGCAAAGGAGGCAGTGATGGGGGCTGTCCAGGAGGGGCAGCATCACCCTGTAAATGTGACACTCCGCCCTTGAGCTGGAGTATCTGGCTTTGGAACCCCTTAGTGAGCCACCAACGCAACATGTCTGGGACCACACAACAGCAGACATGTACCTGTCTGGTCCCTCTCCCAGGGGGACATGCTCCATCCTCAGTGGTGGTACCACCAGAAGGTGGTGCAGAGCCAACAGAGGTTGATATCCAAGGCTAGGCCCCAGTTGTGCTAGTGCCCGGTGCCATGGTCAGCTGAAGTGGGACAGGAGGTTCTGCCGGGACCTCCCAACCCATTCAGCCTGTGGTGTTGCAGTTTAAACCCACATATGGCTTAGTGATAGACAACAGCATACAGGATTAACTATGACAGTATGCATAGATAACACCATCAACCCAACACAACAGCATACAGGATTACCTACACTGTATGCATAGATATCACCATCAACCCAACACAACAGATGGTATACATTTGCAGAAGGAGCACAACACATGCATATATACTGCATGCCATCTGTACAATGTGTAGTAGACTTGTGACCGCAGCTATGAACAGTTGCCCATTATCGGCGTGTCACTGGGAACCCCAGACAGTGTCTGTCATACCTCTGTCTCATGTGACACATGTCCAGTCAGGGATGCGAAGGCAGTAACACATCCCTATCATCATGTACTGTCTGCAATCCTCACACCATGCTTCTGCTGTGCACAGATGTGTGTTCAGTGTGTAACACAGGAAACAAATGGTTGCACACAATGACCAGTTTACAGATGACCCTACAGATGGGGTTCCCTCATGAACAGAGTACTGTCATGTCTATATTATAACATACAGAATAGCCATTACCACACACATGTTAAACAGGCAGTAGTCTCAGCGCAGCATAGCTACACTTACATGCTGTAGTCATGTGTGGCACATCACCCTCCTGTCTTTAGGCTATTTCCCACTGTGAAAAATGTTTGAGGTACATCCAGATATCATCTGTGATGCCGTGTCAGAAAACCACATCCAGGTACCACTCACAATGACTGTCATGACCAAATATCAAAATGTTTTCCCTAGATTGTGTACTGTGTTTATCATGCGGATGGCTATGGGAACACCATCACAGCTGTACCGCATGCAATCAGCTAGAGAACGACTGCAATAGGTGCAGAGGCCATCACCTGACCATGTCCATCACTTACAATACACATGCTGCTGTTGTGCAGGTGTACACCTTCACATCAACCAGAGAGTGTGTGGGTGGGACAGCCAAAGTACACCAGGGAAGGGCTTGGAGAATTAACCCTAAGCATTGTCTGCCACACGCCGAACAGTACAGGGGTCATACCCCTGACTGAATACTCATTACTATTACATGTGCATGCCATTACTACATGTGCCACAAAGGCGACATGTTGCTGTGCTGTAAGAACATATATGTGTTTAGGTGAGTGACATCTGCAACAAAAAAGAAATTTAAATTTAGTAAGGGGCATTAAAAATTTAGCATTGACACTTTTGCCAGGGCCCAAAAA
>NC_056734.1:659188738-659236317 GCF_019279795.1 Protopterus annectens | reverse complement strand
TAATTTTTTAAAACCCTTTTTTTGAAAAAGAACTGTCTCATGTGGTGATGGATTTCAAAGATCCGGTGGAATTTCTCTAATGAAGTATACTTTTTTTCTTTCTTTTTTAAATTTTGGTGGTGTAAGCATTTTTTGAGAACGATCAGTCTGAGAGCAACATAACACACATTGTGGCACTAAGTTTGCCACACACACAAAAAAAGGAGATATTGTGTAAATCCAAAGCTCAGGACTGTATGTATAAAAGCCCAATTAGTTTTGGCACCCTTTACTAACCACCCAAACATCACATGACATGGTTGATGGTTATCATCTCTGCATGGGCATACAGGCTTCTTATTACTGGCAGGAGAAGAATTAATGGGCCTAAAGGGGAAAGATCTACAGAACAAAAAGTAAAACCCATTCAGTGACAAAGAGAACTTTAGTCATTTACTGATGCAAAATGGAATAAAGAAACTTAAGGGAAAGTACTAAAATGAATGGAGTGGGCAGCAAAGGACAGCAAATGAGAGGGCTGCTAACTCATACCCTGGGATTTATGAAGCTTGCGCCAGGTGCAGGCATAGCGTTGGCGTTCTAACACCAAAGATGGCCACCGAGATATTCAGGTACGAGCTGTTTCCAAGTGCACTACCTGCGTACGCTACGCCTGCACAACTCCCGAGCCTTGTATGCTAATTACCCCATGTGTAGCAGTGTAGCATGCAAATGAAGGTATGTAGTGATTCAGGAAGTGGTGCAGGCATAGTATAAGCATGCTGAAATGTAAACCGTAGAAAACGGTTTACATTTTTGCAAACATAAAATGGGAGCCATGACAGCTGACCAAACACATGTATTACATTGTTAATATATACCAGTGGATAAATATATAGCCATTGGCATAAAAAACATGTACAAAATATGTATAGACGCACTATAGCGACATGGAAGCACAGGGCAGCGGTGCACAAAGGGAATCGCAAGGAATATATAAAAATATAGAATAAAACCGCAATGAAACACATATCACAATTGCTCCATAACAGTCAATGGCAGGCATGCTACACCATACTTATGGAGCAAGGGTTGCTAATGGGCAGTGACAGTGTTATGCGCAGTAGCTAGGAAGTAGTAGGCAATCACATGCAATGAGAGGAGTAATGGTGAATCACAGATTCCCTGCTGGTGTAAGGATGCACCTCACAGCATAGTGTTATAATACCGAGGTGTGCCCTTGAGATAAAGATGACATCAAGAGAGGGGTGTGTCGCCATTGCTGTAAGCACATTGGAGCATTGCTAAATCAGTCTGCCCCTAGCTAGGCAAAGTTGCAGGATAGGGGTATGTCGAATTCACCATAGCTATGCTTAGCTGAGAGTACACAAGGTAACCAAGTATGCATGTGAACAGAGATGAAAACGTGCGTAAACCTGGTAAATGGGTATGAGTGGTGTGCACTGCAGCTGAAACAGGAAAGATATAGGAAAGAAATAAGGAAATGCTGCAGCAGTGAAATTGGAGTACAAATGACTAATTAACACCTCGGAGCCTACAGTGGGCCATTGACAACAGCTAACAAGGCTGCAAGCAGCTACCTGCAGAACAGGAAAGGGGAGGGGCTGTACTGCAAAGAAAACAGTAAAGTGTCAAAGCAGAAAAAAGCCGATATGCAGTATATCAGCTACAAGGCACATTTTGCCATGACTGGGTAGGGAAAGTACAAAACAAAAAAGATGGCAGGTGGATGCATGCCTGATAATGGGAGGGGATACAGGTCTAAAAGTGAATTAAAGGGCAACAGATTAATCAAGGCAGGCAATCAGATCTCCACATTAAAGGCCCCACACTTGCAGTACTCATTGCAAAACCCATAATTAAAATACGCTGCAGCTGGAATAGCTCATACACACCCACTGACATCAGCAGCATCCATAGCACAACACTATAAAGTGTGAAAGCACCTCACACACATTTGTGTATTCCCATACACTCTGCACAAGTGGTGTATACAGATGGGGAACTTTTATTATATACATGTTAGGGGCTGCCATAGCTTTGATTCACCAGCTTGTGTTTGAGACTGAAGGTGGTGTGGAGAATGATGCATACGACCACCTCAGGCACCAGAGGAGGAGGAAAATGTTCAGACCCAGGGTAACCTACCAGAGGCTGCATGATCTGGAGATAGTAGAGCATTACAGGTTGGACAGGGACATCCTACAGCAACTTGTGGAGCTGTGCCGGCAATGCCTCAAAGCCTGAACAAACAGAGGGGATCCCATCCCAGTGGATACAAAGGTATGTGTAAGCCTGAGAATACTAGCTACAGGTACCTTTCAAAGACCAACTGGGGTTATCATGGGGATCTCACAGGCATCAGCATCCAGCGTACTACACCAATTCCCGGATGCCGTGTTACCACATGTCAATGAGCACATATACTTCCCCCCGAACGCAGGAGGAGTTGGTCAGCAATATGCATCTCTTCCACCATGTGGCAGAATACCAGGAGGTACTGGGTGCAATAGACTGCATGCAGATACACATCAAGTCACCACTTGGTGAGCAGGGTAGGCGCTACATAAACTGCAAGGGATTCCCCTCCATCAACTACCAGGTTGTGTGCAATGCCCAGGGCATTACCATGGATGTGTGTGCTGGTAGCCCTGGAAGCTATCACGACTCCCACATCTGGCATGCCTCACAGCTGTATCGGTTATTTGCCAGAGGGGACATCCCAAATGTCCACCTAGTGGGGGATGCTGGCTATGCACTGGAACTGTGGATGATGACTCCCATCAGAAATGCACACACATCTATGCAGGAACGCCATAATGAAGCACATGCACAAACCAGAATCATCATAGAGCGTGTGTTTGGGATGCTGAAATCACAGTTCTGTTACTTGGACATATCTGGTGGAGCCTTGCAGTACTCTCCAGGCACATGTGCCCACATCTTCATAGTGTGTGCCATGCTACACAATATGGTCCTGTGGAAACATCTGCAGCAGGGACAGAATAGTGAAGGCCCTCACAGCTCAACACCATTGCCAAGGGCCCCACAGCCACAGAGGTACTCAGACCATGAACACCCTGAGCCAGCCCCAGTAGGCAGATGGAGGTGTGGCCAGTATGCCCATGCCTTGGCAAAGAGGGAACGTATAGATCACACACTGACAGTGTAGGCACCTAGGGACTGACACCATTCTCCACTTGCACACACAGTAAAAATGGATGGCGCACACACAAGACTACCTGTAAATTGTCATGTATAGGCAGTCTACTGTGTGCGTCCAACATAGGAAGCCCTCAACTATTGAACACACAACTACCACTCGCACAAGGTAAGTCAACAGCTGAACAGTAAATTAAGCTACCAGCATATGCAGATACTGTATGTATAAAATCATAGGTAGGTACTTGTCCAACTGCCAGAGGCCATTCATAAGCCTAGTACAAATGTGTCAGCTTTTGCCACCCAATTGATTCATTAACTGTCCCTCGGTGGAGCAGAGACAATGGCGGGATCCCTGGGGTGCATCTACTGTTCTCCATCCACTCTTCAAGGTTTGTCTTGCAGAGTGTTAGTGAGGGGCTCTGTATAATGTAGTAAGGGATGTTGTTCCAAAGTATGGGGAGTGTCTGTGACAAGAATCTGTCTCTCCAGCATCTTCCAGTTATTGTAGTGGCAAGGTTCAGCTCACTACAATGTGTGGCTCACTGTGACATGGATTCCCATATTTGGAGCATATCCATCAAAACTCAGTTCGACATGACTGTGTTGGCCAGCGGAGATCATCTCTGGATAAACAAGATGCCACTGAGTAAAACAGGAGTTTATTCAGTCTGGCTGCATAGGCCATATGTTGGAGGCCAGTATTCCCCTTAGTGAGGTACATTCGTGAATCCCCCTGAAAAAATTACATTGAGCTGCTTACTGCTTGGTGCTTGGTGTGATGGATTTGCAGTGTTCTTATGACACTCAGTCTTGCTGGCTGGATTCTGCTAAAATTCAAAGTCTGATTATATTTGCATTCACAGTCTGTTGCATACAGAAACTTGCAGAATATACACTGATAAGAGAATATACTTTGCAGCATCTGTCTTTAAGAGCAGTAACCAATAACTTTTATAATAAACCAAACTGGAAAACCGTTGCAGCTTAAAAGTACTGTTCCAACTTTACTTCTCATATAGTACAGATGATGTGAGAGATATAACATTTACCTTAGGACTTGTGTCCCTATCATACCTCTAACATAACTGGATTTATACAGCTCTTTATATACAGTTTTTAGTCATGCATAAATATATTTTGGAGAATTGCTTATCCTGTAGAAACAATACTAAACTTTCTTGTTTAACAATGTCTTGTAAGAGACCAGCTTTTCTGACAGTGTGAATATCCTGTAACAGTGTCCTGATGTTCATGTAGAAAAACATATTTTTGAGGAAACACATTGTCCTGTATTCTATTTGAATCTGTGTATAGAAACATATGTTCTTATGTCAATGCTGATAAGCATATCCTGTTTTTTATGAAGAAAAACATATTTTTGAGAAAACACATTGTCAGAGATCAGCTTTTCTGACAGTGTGAACATCCTGTATTTTATTTGGATCTTTGTATAAAAAACATCTGTTCTCGTGCCATATCCTGTTTTTCCATGCAGAATAACATGTCATTGTTCTTTAAAAGCAGATTTTGCATTTTTGTTCTTGCATACATCCTGTTTTGAGTCTGTAAGGGAAACGTCCATTCTTTAAAAGCAGATTTTGTATTTTTGCTCTTGCATACATCCTGTTTTGAGTCTGTAAGGGAAAAATGTCCATTCAGCAGATTCCTTTTCCAAGCCATGGTCATTTAGTATGACTGCTGATCACATATTCCTAACTGCATTTAAGCAAGCCTTTTCTTTCAGCATATTTACAACATAATTAATTTCAGACTAATATTAATAAAATCTAACAATTCCCTCTGTTTTTAAACATACTCAAAACATTTTATATAGAAAACACAAGAAACAAACCTTTAGTTTGATACAACAAATCAAAATGCAATTTTACATAGTTAATACAATGATATTAAAGTATTACTACCAAAACTGAATGTATTTAACAACTTTTTCTTTTGCAGACCATTCTGTGAAAAATATTTTATCAGTTATGAGCTGTGTCTGCTTTAGTTTAACTTGATCAATTTATTCTTTTGCAATCATAGAATTTCATTTATGACTTAGAACTGTTTCATTAACTCTTTGCAACTGTTGAAATAACTATAAGAGACAGTAACCATGTGCTACTGCAAGCATTTATACACTGCTGAAAATACACAGTTTCAATGTCATTTTAACCATAACATTGTGGTCATGTCTTTGAACTGCCCATTAACATCTTGGTAAAATACTGAATTGGGCTTAGATAAATATTTGAAAGCAATTATTTTACTGGGGTAAAACCAGTAATATTACAACTTGACAAATGACTTTTGAACTTATTACAATGTATCCTGATCAGTATGTATTTACACAGACTGTTTGCTATTTATGCATTTTAATCTAGTAGGTACCCTGGACCCATTGTTTTCTTTAAATATGTTTTTTTCACACATATTCATTACTAGACATTAATTTCATTTTTACTGAATTCTTCTGCATTTGTACACACAATGACTATAAAGTACATTTAGTCTAATCTTACAAATTTAATAACATTAATATTGAGCAAAATCTTGGAAAATGTTTATGTCTCTTTAGAAATATCTAGTGGAATTGATACCATATCCATATGTCCTGTTATTTTAAACTACATACTCAGCAATTATTAAAAATATTCATGCTTTTTATACCAACATTGTTTTGCCAAAAACATATTAAAGATAGTGACCAATCTTATTCATTTTTTTTTTACTCTCTTTTGTATAGCTGTAATCAATTTTAAGCCATCTCTTGTTTTTTAAACCATCTCTTGTATAGCTTTACAGTTTAACAGGTTGTAAATACAATTTAATACTAAACAATACAATAATAACCATTATGATAGCTATTAACAACTTGTAAAATATCTTATCCTGTCAGGTTTAATCCAGTTTACCAGTATTTCTAATATGCTAATACCTGTTTTTCCCTCCCCATAAAAGAGTATTGTCAAGAAGGAATTAGATATTTTTTCCTGTAGCTTTATTTTAGACCCTTATTATTTATTTTTTCTGTAGCTTTATTTCAGACCCTTGTTGTTTATTTTTTCTGTAGCTTTATTTCAGACCCTTGTGCAGTACTGCTTACACAGTCAGTGTAAAACTGAGAAAGTGCCCCTCCCCCTTATACAGTCAGTGTAAAACTGAGAAAGTACCCCTCCCCCTGTAGTACTTCAGCACTGTTTACCTGCCCTATGCTGTGAGAATAGAATGCATGTCAGCCCAACACTTTGGCCATACATTTACGTTATTTGGTTACTAATAAACTATGGACTTTTATCTGATTTGATCATTTTTTATAAAGCTTTTGCTGTTTACTACCACTAGTAGGCATTTACCCCCTCCTGCACAATTGATTTGAACTGTATATATACTATAGCCCATTTGCTGGCTGTACTTGATACAACTGAGGTTTTTTTTTTTCCTTTTAACATTTACTTGCAAACAGATTATAAGTGACATCTATGCACAATTGTGACATTTTATTACAATTACCAAATAGTGTTGCTTGTAAACATTTTAACAAGTATGTTTTAATAACAATGATGCTTTGGAAAAACTCAAGCTACTTGCCTGGCAATCAGTCTTGTTGTTTATCTTATCTTTCCAGCATTTCCTGTAACTATTCATTCAGTCTAGGAAGGTCTGAGCTCACATTTTATACTCTATAAACCATAATTAATTATTTTGGCATTTTTCCTTTAATGTGATTGTGATTTGCATAACTATGCATTTATACAACATAAATAGACATTATTTTACAATTACATGGATTTCAGTAATTTTTTTTTTATTTATCTATTTAACTGTCCTGCCATTAATTTTACAAAAACTGTTTGAATAATACCATCTGTGATTTTCTTTTTAAAATTCAGAACTTTAACTGTTTGGTGTTACCATATAATTATAAACAAATTGTAAAAAACAAAATAGATATTAGTTTAACCAACACATTTATATTTATATTTGCTGTTGTCTGCCTGTTATTCTTGTGTATTGTAACAGATGTACTCTAGATGAAAAGAACACACATGCATGGCTGTCTTGTATATGTATATCTTTATACAATCATGTCAGTCTTGTGACTTTAAATTTTTATTCTTATTAACTATTTTCATTTAATTTTTATACACTAGAACAGTTTTTTTTTTTTTTACCTTTTGACTATGCTAATGAATGGCATTCATATGCTTTACTTTACTGTAGTACTGATAGATGTCTTGCTTTAACTGAATGAAAGTAAAACATTTAAGAATGATTTGTCCCTACATCAGATCCTACCATCCTACCATGTATGTTTAACCATTTTCAAAACATAAACATATTATAAAATATATTTCTTTTGCACAGATTAACTGTGTATGCAGGAAGTTCCCAGTCTTTGTCAGCTCAGCTAATTTATTTCCTTTATCCTGCAACAGCTGTTGAATTTCCAGTAATGTTGCATGGTCTTTCTGACATTCTTTAGTAAGCTGTTCTGCTGAATTTGAAACTCCTATGCACTTTTGAAAAGATGTATGTATAACTTGTCTAAGCTTCCTGAACTCATTGTGTCTGTCTTTTAGAAGTTTACTACATTCCTTTGTAACAAAATGTACTAAGGGTTCTATCAGTAACTGATTTGACTCACATGTGGTGACAGAACATAACTGTTCAACATCAGAATGTAATGGAAACACTTTACCCTTAGTTAATTCTTTATCATGAACAGATCTGTCTTTAAAGTCTATTTTTTTAGCAATATGATGCAATATTATTTTATGGCATAATACACAAAATGCAGTTTTTGTTGAAGCACACAATAAACATTTGTCATTTTTCACATGGTTTTCTTTGAGATACCAGTCAATATTGTAATACATTTGCATAATGCCTTACTATCAACCTGCCCTAATAAGGTTTTACATTTACTAATGTGTTGTGTATACCAACATAGCATTTTTTTACATTTGCTGGAATTATGCATGAAAATATCCATACTGTTTAATCTAATATCCAGACTGTTTAATATCCAAACTGTCGAATAGCAACCATACTAAAAAATGTGACGTAGAAAAAAGTCTTACCAGTGAGCAAGAAAACAGGTGATCAGGCTGTTGTTGCAGATGGCTGGAAATTTTTCAAAGTCACTTGAGAAGCTGGTGAAGCACAACAGGCAGCGGACTAGTGTGCTAGTGGAGATTCACCTTTTCTTGAAGAATTTATGGCACTGCGAATTTCTTGAACTAGTCTCACTCCGGATTGTAGACGTCTAAAAAACTTTACTACTGCAAGCTGCATAAACTGGAATACTTCTGTTTAGGATTTACACATACGTACAAATGTTAGTTACTGCAATTTGACTGAAGTGACCCTCTGCAGGGCTTACCATCACTCCTCCTGTGTTTGAATGCAGATTGTAGGTTCAAATGCAGGCTAGCTTGCCATTGAAAAATTATATGGTGCTAGTCACTCGGCTGCCTCGCCATTGAAAAAATATTTTGATCTTATTGCTTGCTTACTTTATGCTTGCTGCTGCTTACTTGCTGTGGGATGGATTTGAATATTTCTTATTAACTCAGTCTTGCTGGCTGGATTCTGCTAAAATTCAAAGTCTGATTATATTTGCATTCACAGTCTGTTGCATACAGAAACTTGCAGAATATACACTGATAAGAGAATATACTTTGCAGCACCTGTCTTTAAGAGCAGTAACCAATAACTTTTATAAAACCAAACTGGAAAACCGTTGCAGCTTAAAAGTACTGTTCCAACTTTACTTCTCATATAGTACAGATGATGTGAGAGATATAACATTTACCTTAGGACTTGTGTCCCTATCATACCTCTAACATAACTGGATCTATACAGCTCTTTATATACAGTTTTTAGTCATGCATAAACATATTTTGGAGAATTGCTTATCCTGTAGAAACAATACTAAACTTCCTTGTTTAACAATGTCTTGTAAGAGACCAGCTTTTCTGACAGTGTGAATATCCTGTAACAGTGTCCTGATGTCCATGTAGAAAAACATATTTTTGAAGAAACACATTGTCCTGTATTCTATTTGAATCTTTGTATAGAAACATATGTTCTTATGTCAATGCTGATAAGCATATCCTGTTTTTTATGAAGAAAAACATATTTTTGAGAAAACACATTGTCAGAGATCAGCTTTTCTGACAGTGTGAACATCCTGTATTTTATTTGGATCTTTGTATAAAAAACATCTGTTCTTGTGCCATATCCTGTTTTTCCATGCAGAATAACATGTCATTGTTCTTTAAAAGCAGATTTTGCATTTTTGTTCTTGCATACATCCTGTTTTGAGTCTGTAAGGGAAAAATGTCCATTCTTTAAAAGCGGATTTTGTATTTTTGCTCTTGCATACATCCTGTTTTGAGTCTGTAAGGGAAAAATGTCCATTCAGCAGATTCCTTTTCCAAGCCATGGTCATTTAGTATGACTGCTGATCACATATTACTAACTGCATTTAAGCAAGCCTTTTCTTTCAGCATATTTACAACATAATTAATTTCAGACTAATATTAATAAAATCTAACACCCCCAGCTGTTGGAAGTGTCTTCTGAGGTACATCCCACATGGGTTATTATACCCTATGATGGGACTGATGAGTGATGAGTAAAGGGGCACTATGACCCCAGTATGTCTAGATGGGAATCCTTTAGTAATCAGATGGCCTACATAGAAGGATGTCCTAACTACTGTGGAGATATGATTGTCAAAGGGGAGATCACTATCTACCTTAGACCCCAGATACCCCATTACCTCGTCCATATTAAAGTGACTGACACTTATGTGTTAATATGTGGGTGCCAATTCCAAAATGGAATGACCATGCAGTTAGTGGCACTTGGCTGGAGGACATGTCGTTGGCACCCTGTGATGTTCTCCGTGAGTCCCCTTGAGGGATGTCTGTGTCAGCTGGACTATCAATCGTGGCTCCCAGTTTGCAGTCATTGCCAAGCATGGTCTGCCGTAGTCCACCTGTGTTTGCCTGTACCTCTGAGATGTATATGCCAAACAGTAGGGCCCCCGGGACTGAGTCCTGTCAGACACCAGTCATGACTGGTCAAGAGTTGGACCTGGAAGCCGCTAGTTGTACCATGTGGGTTCTGTGTGTAAGCCCGTTGGCAACCCAACCTGTGATGTATGGGTGTATGTACAGGCTGGTGTGTTTATCAATAATACCTGAGTGGGGCATGGTGTCAAAAGCCTTGGCGAGGTCCAGGTAGTATATGTGAACCACCTCTTCCATCAACTAACATCTTGGTGACTTATGTAAGATGTAAGATGTCAAACAGGTTCAGTAGGCATGAACTGCACTCAACCAAGCTGACATGTGTTGTGTCACGTGTTCGGAGGTTACCAATGTCCTTGTTAATGAGTGCCATGAGGATGCGAACCATACCATTGCAGACCAGGCTAGTCAGGCTTATGAGGTGGTAGTTAACATGGCCAGTTGTAATTCCACAGTGATGGAGTGTGATAACCGTTGCCATGCACCATTGTATGGGAATGTAGCTTGTGGAGAGGCTGAGGTAGGAAAGCTTAATTAGGTGGGAGGCAGGTTGTCTTGTACAGTTTGCAAGATGCAATCTGGGACAACACCTGCCTCTATTGACGCTGTGTTCTGATGTTAGAGAGGACCATTTCCACCTGTGTGTCTCTGATGTGTGGGATACTGTACCTTTCAGGTAGTGTTGTGGGCTCTTTAGAGGGTGAAGTATGCACTGAATGTATCTGCAAGGATGTTGGTGATATCAGTAAGGTCAGCATATTTTGTGCTATATTTCACCGGCACAGTGCAAATCTGTGTCACCATGTAGATCCTTGACATAGCCAAAAAAGGCATTGTGGTTATCTTTCGAATCCTTGCGTATTCTCCCGCTGATGTTAGCCTTGGATGATGTCATGAGAGACCTACGTATCATACTAATAGTAGTCACGGATGTCTGCCCTTTGTGGCATTTGCTGTGTGTCTGGAACACTGTCCTACTTCTGCAGTATAGCCTGTTTATTGCAGAGGTCCACCAGACTGGTGTCCTTGTCTAGGAGGAGTGAGTCTTGGTTTACCAGTGATGGCATGATCCATACATCCAAGTAGGTGCTTATAGATTGCATTTGTAAATCTCTCTGCATCATGAGCAGTATTTCCCCTTAGCGTGGGGGCTGTGAAACCCCCCACCCCTGTCACTAGTGGTGTAAATTTAGCTGTAGAAAAGGTATACACTGTGGTATCAGTGGGTGTGGGAGATGCTTGGGTGTGGAAACAGTGAATAGTTCATGGTCAGATCTAACCAAGGACCGGTTAACCACTTCTAGTAGTTTCCACCCCACGTTAGGGAGGTTACCACCTGATACAGAGCATATGATGCGATAAATTCCAGGACGTGCTGGGCCTGGAAGTGAGTACCGGAGTAAGTTTTCCAGTTAATTTTATGGTAGTTGACATCGACCAATGCCATGGTGTGCATTAGGACTGTCATGTTCTCCACTGTCTCCAGGTAGGTGGAGTGGAGGTCCTGGGTCATGGAGGGTGATCTGTAGCAGGCCACAGTTTACGTTGCAGTTGTGGCTGATGTTAGCTGCACATGGATGATTTCAGAGGTATCATGCTGCCCCACTAACCTGGAGGTGTAAGTATCCCTGATGAATATGGATACAGCCCCTCCATGTCTGTCAGACCATGGTCTGTTGCTGAAATGTGTGGTATGGGTTGTAGTCTGGTAGTGCTGATGTGATCTCAGGAGCCTTAAGACAAATGTCAGTTACTGCACAGATGCTGATGTTGTCCATCCTGAGGAGTGCTGTGAGTGCATGCATGTTGTGATCACAACCCCTAGTGTTGGGTAGCATAACCCTCATTAAATCTGCTATTGTGCTGTTTACAGAGCTGTTATTCACCTTTGAGACTCTCCTAAATTAGGCACCATGGGGTCACCAATAGTTTGGCCAGTATTCCAAAGCCTAAGGCTGACACATAGGATGGTATGGTATCATTGTATGCATGTTCCCTATCTGTGCTTGTTTTTCATCACCCCTTTAGGTAACCTACTGGTAAGCAATAGAAAGCCTTAAACTTATACAAGTCTTCTAGCTTCCAAGATAGGCTTTTGGAGTGACTAAGTATCAGTGTTCTGTATGTTCTTGTTGTACTTAATTGTTTCCTGACTACATGGTGATTTCTCACTGTATATTGTGATCTGAAGGTCTGTTTATTCACATATTATGGCTGTGATGGCCTGCACATTAAAGGTTCACAGATAGCCTACTAAATATCTGCCCAAGGGGAATTAGAAGCATAGCTACAGTGTGTTGGCTTTCCCCGCACCACTGATGAAGTAACTGAGCCTCTGTCAAGCATAGCCAATGAAGCAATTCCAGGCAGAGTTGCTGGAAGCTGTTGAAGACTGAGGTTGTGGAGGGTGATAAGAGCACTTAGTGATCTAAAGAGGACATGCTAATGTGACAATTCAACACCATTAAATTCCCCCAACAGGTCTTGCCGCTATCAAACTGGACTGGTTCCCCCACCCCCTGGCTGTATGGTTCTGGGAGACATGATCCCAGGGGTGTATAGTCTATTACCCAGTCACACAACAAGGTTTCCCTTGAAGTGTGTCAGTGAGGGGCTATGCCTAATGTAGTTAGGAATGTAATGTATTGTCTCACAGTACATTTGTTATATGTTATTATTTCAAGAGTACGTGAAGCTCAGTGAGTTTGGGGGCCTCCACCCTTTGCTTAGCGTAGCTTACACATAGAAATCATCTAAATAGGAAATAGGCGGAACAACGTTAATGTCGACAGTGTAATGGTTACAGCATCTGCATACTATCTGTGCATCCGAGGTTACAATCCCGATAAAGGCAGGGATGTTTATCATGTGCAAAAGTATACCTTAACTGCAGCTTGCATATATAGGTAGTAATCGCCTGTATTATAAACATTCGAAACACCCATATAAACCCATGTGTGCTGGAGAGTACAGTCAACAGAGAATGCAATGTTATGTCAGCACATATTAAAATGTTACTTCACTGACATGTATATATCCTGAGTAGTTAGAGGATGTGGCCATGTTTGCATTAACAGGTTATACGTTACAAAGTTTGTTTAACTGTGTTTAACCACTGCTATAATGTCAAACAAACACTTTTAAACATGCTTACAACTGCTTAAAAAAGCCTTATTCTGCAGAAAAAACATTTGTAAAGCATCGCAGATGTTGAACCCTGGACCATGCACACTATAGTCATGGGTCATGGAACTTACCACTAAGCCATCCAAAGTGTATACATGGCTTGTCTTGAGACTACACCTTATACCATATGCATTTCACTGTAATGATCACAAGTGGGACAGTCACTTTGTGTACATATGTACAGTACATTGTAATGTACTGTAGTTTATAAACCGGCACATTCCAGTCTACATATGTATTACTGTTACAAACTAATATGAAATAAATATATATATGTATATATATATATATATATATATATATATATATATATATATCTATATATATTTTATACAGTTACATTAATAGCCATATATATGAACATCTATGAACACACTTCGTGACACAGAAGCACTCCAAGGGAATTGGAGTGTACACAAAACACATGCAGCTCTGGCATTATAACAATTAATATTAACCTTATTCACCATAGAATTTTGGTTGTATCTGCTCTATTTTCTGAAAAAAAAAAAAAAAAAAAATATATATATGTATATATATATATATATATATATATATATATATATATATATATATATATATATATATACTTGATTCCCTTCTTTCCGAACTAGTATAGTCCAGTTTTCAGGTTATTGCTGAATCCAGGGCTCTGTTACAAGTTACTGTGTTGCCATTACCTTACTTGGATAGAAGGAAGTTTCTCTGTTAACCTGTGAGAGAGGGGAGCCTTGAGCAGCCTATCTGTCCCTGGAGGAGTGGTTTCAGCCCAGAAGTTAGTAGTTTATTGGCCATTTTGGGCTAATTTCTATCTGTTTCACTTCCCTGCTATAAAAACCTCATTTGCACAGTTTTTATGATTGTATTCCGCTCAGCAAGTGCCTTCCAGGTGTTCTGCAGAGTCTACAGCAGCAGAGAGACAAAAGAGTGACTTTGGAGTGATTAAGTATCTCTTTTCTGCTTTTCTTGCTGTCTTAACTAATTCCGCCTAAAACGCCAGTTTTTTTTAGCGAATCTGTGATTTAAAAAGTTTGTTATTGTATACAACTCCGCACAGCTCCTCGTGGTGTCCTGCAAAGTGATACAGGCAACAAAGAGACCCAAGAGAGACTTTTCCAGATTTAAGTATTTTTTCTCTGTTTTTTTCTCCGACTGCCTTTTTCTGCCTAAAAAGCGGATTTCTAACTGATCTGTGCTTTAAAAAGTTTAAATTGCATTTACCTTCTGCTTTTTACAGTTTTTGCACTTGTTTTATATCAATTTAAGTTGTTTTTGTATTGTATAACTGTTGTAGGCTACACACTAAAGTGTGCTAGCCTGTTTATAGCATTTACAGTGTTTTCTGTGTGTTTTTCTGCTGTTTCCTGAAAAAAACAAAAAAAAAAACAAAAAAAAAATATTCTCTTTTCCTTCCTTTGCTGAACTAGATTAGTCCACATTGTTTTTATATTGTATAACTGTTGTAGGCTACACATTAAAGTGCGCTAGCCTGTTTATAGCATTTACAGTGTTTTCTGTGCGTTTTTCTGCTGTTTCCTGAAAAAAAACAACAACAAAAAATATATTCTCTTTTCCCACCTTTGCTGAACTAGATTAGTCCAGATTTCAGGTTTTGCTGAATTCCCGACTGTGGTATAGTTTCCTGTGTTGCCCATATCCTTACTTGGATAGGGGGAAGCTTCTCTGCTTACCAGTGAGAGTGGGGAGCTTTGAGCAGCCTATCTGTCCCTGGAGGAGTGGTCTCAGCCCTGAAACTAGTAGTTTATTGGCCGTTTTGTGTCAGTTCCTATCTCTTTCAGTTTCCCTGCTTTAAAACCCGCATTTGTGTGGTTTTGCACCAGTATACAACTCCACACAGCTCCTTGTGGTGTCCTGCAGAGTGATACAGGCAAAAGAGAGACCCAAGAGAGACTTTTCCAGATTTAAGTATTTTTTCTCTGTTTTTTTGCTCTGACTGCCTTTTCCCACCTAAAAAGTGAATTTCTAACTGATCTGTGTTTTAAAAAGTTTAAATTGCATTTGCCTTCTGCTTTTTACAGTTTTTGCACTTGTTTTATATCAATTTAAGTAGTTTTTGTATTGTATAATTAATTACAGCTAATTACAATTAATTCATCAGTGGCAGGGGGGAGTTTGGGGTATTTAAACCTGTGTAACTATAGGTGTCTGTCTGATGAAGTCATAATTTTGATGAAAATGTGTGTGCTATCTGTTGGCATTAAAATAAACCATTTTTGTTGCTTTTGAGCCTTTCGAGCTTATTTTCATGCCTTATTGTGAGCTGTTGGAGTCGATTGTACTGCCGTATCATTATTCCTTGCGGAGCTTGCCTTTGTCCATTTTTGTTTTGGTTGTTGGTTTCTTTGGTTCTTATACGTTGGTGATTCTGTGGTATGGATTCGGGTTCAGGCAGTTCCATTATTGACGGCAATAGCACCGGCGGTACATTGGCAGCCGGTGAACTTTCCCAGCTTACGGGCCAGCTTTCTCAACTCGTTCAACTGCTTACCCCCATTGGTTTGGGGCTTCAAACTATCATTCAAAACCAAAACGAAGTGCTTAAAGCAATTGGTTAAAGTTCCGGCATATCATCTGGGGATTTCCCTGTAGACGTGGATAACAATGGTTTGGGCTACAGGAGATCGAGGGAAGCGCTTGATAACACGGAAAGTGCAGCATTGTTGGAAACACCAGCTGTATTGAGGGATAGTTTTGTGGAGCCGTCCATTCCTTGTCATCAGCCAGCGCCAGCCCATGAGACACAGTCCATTCCTGCTTCATTTTCAGATTGGGTTAACGCCAAACCTTCCTTTGAGATTCCGGGCTATCAACTGAACACCCCCAGTGAAAGATATTCATATGACAAGAACTTAAATTTTTTAGAAGAATCTTTATACAGGTACAAAAGTTTGGTTTTGGACAATTCATATTTGAATGAATGTATTAATAAGGGCATTGTACCTAAAGGTCTTAGGGTACATAAGTACCCAAATAATGTTATAGGTGGAAGTGAGTTTCACCTAGAACTGGTTCAAGCCTTCGATAGGTGTGGACTGGATATAATGAGGGCTATCACAAAGAAAAATGAAAAAGACATTAAAGGACTGTCTGAGCAAATTTTTAAATGTAATAATGACATTACCACTGACTTGTTATTTGCTGTTGAATCACATAATGTTAAATACTACGATATTCGTAAGAATGTAGACAAACAGTGTGATATCATTATTAACAGGAAATTTAACAAGTTAAGGAGGGATCTTAGGGAATATAAGGAGGGGCGACAGTATCCTAATCCGCCCCAGTCTAGGGGTAGGCAATTCCAGGTCTCCGATTACCAGCAGAGACTTGTTCCTAATGTTGAGGTGATGGCACCTACAATAGAAGAGAGGGAGGACCATGCCCCTATGGACACAACAGGGCAATTGGATGATAGTTTTTTACCCAGGAGATCTGAACGTATTCGGAACCAACAGGGGGGACATTCCCTTCCAGTTTACCCGATCTTTGCTCAAGGCAGGGACAATCGGGTGCAGGGGAAGGGGAGGAACAGGAACCAGGCTTGGTAATAGGGAAAGGTATCACTGTTAAAAGTATTGGTGCATATCAACTATACAGCAGGAATGGCTACCACATTTACAATTACAGTGAAGTACCTGTAACTGAAGTTCATTTTGACCTATTTACTAAAGGTTTTAAATTTGTTCCAACTAAAGGTTCCCAGTTAGTAAATAGTATTCTTGACCTAAAAATGTTTATTCGTAAACTCAATTTCCAACAATTGTTTGGTTATGGTCCTGTTGCTCCCAGTTTGTTCCTTAAGAAGTCCAGTTCATTCAATCTGCCATTACATCCCCAATTAAGTAATTTAGAGAACAGAATTGAGAGGGAAATACGTAAACAACTAAGCCACGAGTCTTTTGTATACAACTTGACTGAGGAGGAGAATACAGTATTATATGGCCTGGCACATAACCCTTCCATTAGAGTGATGCAACCGGATAAAGGAGTGGGTATAGTTATTATAAGTCAGCTCTTATATGAAAGTAAAATGGGGGAAATATTATACGACACTAACAAGTATACTGTGGCATCTATTCATGAGATATATTTGTCATATAAAAAGATTGACCTAACCATTAAAGATATGTTAGATCAGGAGGTCATTGAATTTGACACCTTTTCCTTCTTAGAAAATAATTACCCAAAAGTACCCACCATTTTTGGTGTCCCCAAAATCCATAAGTGTGTGCAGGATCCGCCACTGCGACCCATAGTGGCTGCACAAGGTTCGAAGACACATTCAATTGCAAAGTTTTTGGATTGGAAGCTAAAGCAGGTTTGGGGGAAAGAGTCGTATCTTATTAAAGACTCTTGGGAATTTTTGCGGAGAGTGACCATAGACCTCTACAAGCCCAACTTAATATTTCTAACAATAGATGTGGTCGACTTGTTCTCAGTAATACCCACTGAAGTTGGACTTGAATGGATAGAGGAAGCCTTATGGGAGTGTGTTGGGATCACACACAACGATGTTACCATGATTATGGGATTGTTGGAGTTGGTATTACGAAATAACTACATTTTTTATGGGGGTGAATACTTCAAACAAATTGCTGGGGTATCCATGGGGGCAAATTGTGCTCCAACCTATGCTGATATCATTATGGCAGTCTGGGAAAAGAAATTTATTCATAACAGTGGTTATGAAAAATACTGGAATCATTATTCCAGGTTCCTGGATGATATCTGCATTTTTTGGGTTGGTCCAATGGAGACTATTCAGGAATTTATCACATATATTGGGGGTACTACCACCTTTTTAAATTTCACTCATGAGATATCAGTGGAATCAGTTCATTATTTAGATGTGACCCTAAGGAAAGTTGAATCAGGGTTTACTTCGACAGTGTATAGGAAGCCCACTTATTCCAATAGTTATTTGCATTTTTCAAGTTCACACCCAGGGTTACAAAAAGAGGTATCGTAAAGGGACAGTTCGTCAGGGCCTCACGCATGACATCTCAGGACCACCTATTTAACATTGAGTGTGAAAAGTTGACCACAATGTTTAGGGATAGGGGGTATCCCGCAGCCCTGATAAATTCAGTTAAGGAAGAAGTTATGAAGGGTAGAACTACAAAGTTCAAACCAATTTTGGGGCAGGAGTGTTTACAAAATGAGCAGGGTAAGGATAAAACGGATGGTGATGTTCATCAGTTATTGTATATTAGAGAATATAGTCCAAATGTGGGGCAGATTAGCCAGATCATTAACAGGGAATTTCAATCCTTTCAGGATATAACAGATCTTCATGGATTTAAAAACATAACCTTTAAAACTGTATATAGAAGAGGTTTTAATTTGAAAAGAATTCTAGAAAAGGGGAGTACACAACGCAACCATGAACACCCCCGTAAGGGGACTTTCAAGTGTGGAAGGTGCTCTCAGTGCAAATATATTTCGAATCAGGAATTCATCTATCTGGAAAGTAGAAACAGGAAGATCAGTTCGAAGACATTTTACAATTGTCTTTCCTGTGGAGTTGTCTATTTGGCAGTGTGCCAGTCATGTCAGGCATTCTATGTTGGAAAAACCAAAAGGCAACTCCGTAGAAGAGTGTATGAACACCTCTATGACATACAAAAATGTGATAGTAAAAATGCACTTTTTAAGCACCTTAACACATGCCCTGGTGGAAGCTTTTCTTTCTTTGTTTTGGATTCTGTTATTCAAGATGCCAGGGGTGGACCATGGGAGGTATTACTATCCCATAGGGAAACATACTGGCAAATACTTTTGGAATCCAACAGATTCCCTGGGCTTAATGATACAATATCTATTGTCCCATACTTAAGGTTTAAATCTGATAAAATCTGATATTTAACCATTAATACAATAGGAAGGTTATACACTATTTAAAGTAGTATTAGTTGTTTGTATTTTATGGTATCATGATTATTATACATGGTATTTTAAATGACATGTGTTTTAAATATGAAGTTTTAATTTAGTATTTTAAATGTCACTAAGCACAACAGTATACATTTTATTTTTAAACTTGTGTGTTTTGTGTCTTTAAAATTTGATTAAACAATTAATTCATCAGTGGCAGGGGGGAGTTTGGGGTATTTAAACCTGTGTAACTATAGGTGTCTGCCTGATGAAGTCATAATTTTGATGAAAACGTGTGTGCTATCTGTTGGCGTTAAAATAAACCATTTTTGTTGCTTTTGAGCCTTTCGAGCTTATTTTCGTGCCTTATTGTGAGCTGTTGGAGTCGATTGTACTGCCGTATCATTATTCCTTGCGGAGCTTGCCTTTGTCCATTTTTGTTTTGGTTGTTAGTAATCGTCTGTATTATAAACATTCGAAACACCCATATAAACCCATATGTGCTGGAGAGTACAGTCAACAGAGAATGCAATGTTATGTCAGCACATATTGAAATGTTACTTCACTGACATGTATATATCCTGAGTAGTTAGAGGATGTGGCCATGTTTGCATTAACAGGTTATACGTTACAAAGTTTGTTTAACTGTGTTTAACCACTGCTATAATGTCAAACAAACACTTTTAAACATGCTTACAACTGCTTAAAAAAGCCTTATTCTGCAGAAAAAACATTTGTAAAGCATCGCAGATGTTGAACCCTGGACCATGCACACTATAGTCATGGGTCATGGAACTTACCACTAAGCCATCCAAAGTGTATACATGGCTTGTCTTGAGACTACACCTTATACCATATGCATTTCACTGTAATGATCACAAGTGGGACAGTCACTTTGTGTACATATGTACAGTACATTGTAATGTACTGTAGTTTATGAACCAACACATTCCAGTCTACATATGTATTACTGTTACAAACTAATATGAAATAAATATATATATGTATATATATATATATATATATATATATATATATATATGTATATATATATTTTATACAGTTACATTAACAGCCATATATATGAACATCTATGAACACACTTCGTGACACAGAAGCACTCCAAGGGAATTGGAGTGTACACAAAACACATGCAGCTCTGGCATTATAACAATTAATATTAACCTAATTCACCATAGAATTTTGGTTGTATCTGCTCTATTTTCTGAAAAAAAAAAAATATATATATATATATATGTATATATATATATATATATATATATATATATATATATATATATATATATACTTGATTCCCGCCTTTCTGAACTAGTATAGTCCAGTTTTCAGGTTATTGCTGAATCCAGGGCTCTGTTACAAGTTACTGTGCTGCCATTACCTTACTTGGATAGAAGGAAGTTTCTCTGTTAACCTGTGACAGAGGGGAGCCTTGAGCAGCCTATCTGTCCCTGGAGGAGTGGTTTCAGCCCAGAAGTTAGTAGTTTATTGGCCATTTTGGGCTAATTTCTATCTGTTTCACTTCCCTGCTATAAAAACCTCATTTGCACAGTTTTTATGATTGTATTCCGCTCAGCAAGTGCCTTCCAGGTGTTCTGCAGAGTCTACAGCAGCAGAGAGACAAAAGAGTGACTTTGGAGTGATTATCACTTTTCTGCTTTTCTTGCTGTCTTAACTAATTCCACCTAAAACGCCAGTTTTTTTTAGCGAATCTGTGATTTAAAAAGTTTGTTATTGTATACAACTCCGCACAGCTCCTCGTGGTGTCCTGCAAAGTGATACAGGCAACAAAGAGACCCAAGAGAGACTTTTCCAGATTTAAGTATTTTTTCTCTGTTTTTTTCTCCGACTTCCTTTTTCTGCCTAAAAAGTGGATTTCTAACTGATCTGTGCTTTAAAAAGTTTAAATTGCATTTACCTTCTGCTTTTTACAGTTTTTGCACTTGTTTTATATCAATTTAAGTTGTTTTTGTATTGTATAATTGTTGTAGGCTACACACTAAAGTGTGCTAGCCTGTTTATAGCATTTACAGTGTTTTCTGTGTGTTTTTCTGCTGTTTCTGAAAAAGAACAAAAAAAAAAAAAAAAAAATATTCTCTTTTCCTTCCTTTGCTGAACTAGATTAGTCCACATTGTTTTTATATTGTATAACTGTTGTAGGCTACACATTAAAGTGCGCTAGCCTGTTTATAGCATTACATGTGTGTGTTTTCTGTGTGTTTTTCTGCTGTTTCCTGAAAAAAACAACAACAAAAAATATATTCTCTTTTCCCACCTTTGCTGAACTAGATTAGTCCAGATTTCAGGTTTTGCTGAATTTCGACTGTGGTATAGTTCCTGTGTTGCCCATATCCTTACTTGGATAGGGGAAGCTTCTCTCTTACCTGTGAGAGTGGGGAGCTTTGAGCAGCCTATCTGTCCCTGGAGGAGTGGTCTCAGCCCTGAAACTAGTAGTTTATTGGCCGCTTTGTGTCAATTCTATCTCTTTCAGTTTCCCCTGCTATAAGAAACCTGCATTTGTGTGGTTTTGCACCAGGTAGCAACCCAACTCTCCACAGCTCCTTGTGGTGTCCTGCAGAGTGATACAGGCAAAGAGAGACCCACGAGAGACTTTTCCAGATTTAAGTATTTTTCTCTGTTTTTTGCTCTGACTGCCTTTTCCCACCTAAAAAGTGAATTTCTAACTGATCTGTGTTTTAAAAGTTTAAATTGCATTTGCCTTCTGCTTTTTACAGTTTTGCAACCTGTTTTATATCAATTTAAGTAGTTTTTGTATTGTATAATATTATAGGCTACACACTGAAGTGCGCTAGCCTTATTATAGCATTTAAAGTGTTTTCTGTGTGTTTTTCTGCTGTTCTCTGAAAAAAAAAAAAAAAAAAAAAAAATATTCTCTTTTCCCACCTTTGCTGAACTAGGATTATTCCAGATTTCAGGTTTTGCTGAATTCGGACTGTGGTATAGTTTTCTGTGTTGCCCATATCCTTACTTGGATAGGGAGGAAGCCTCTGTTCACCAGTTGGAGTCGAGCTATGAGCAGCCTATCTGTCCCTGGAGGAGTATTCTCAGCCCTGAAACTGGGTGAAATATTGGCTGTTTTGGGTCAATTTGGTCTCTTTCAGTTTCCCTGATTTAAAACCCACATTTGCATGGTTTTGCCTTCCAGCATACAACTCACACAGCCTCGTGTTGTCCTGAAGAGTGATACAGGCAAAAGATAGACCCAAGAGAGACTTTTCCAGATTTAAGCATTTTTCTCTGTTTTTGCCTGACTGCCTTTTCCACCTAAAAGTGAATTTCTAACTGATCTTGTGTTTCAAAAAGTTTAAATTGCATTTGCCTCTTCGTTTTTACAGTTTTTTGCACTTGTTTTATATCAATTTATGTAGTTTTTGTATTGTATATCTGAAAGTTATAGGCTACACACTAAAGTGCTTAGCCTGTTTATAGCATTTACAGTGTTTCTTGTGTGTTTTCTGCTGTTTCCTGAAAAAAAAAAATATATTCTCTCTTTTCCCACCTTTGTTGAACAATAGATTATTATTCCAGATTTGTGGGTTTCGTGTTGAATTCTGGACTGTGGTATAGTTTCCTGTGTTGCCCATATCCTTACTTGGATAGGAGGAAGCTTCTCTGTTCACCAGTTGAGTCGGGAGCTTTGAGCAGCCTATCTGTCCCTGGAGGAGTGGTCTCAGCCCTGAAACTAGTAGCTTATTGGTTGTTTTGGGTCAATTCCTATCTCTTTCAGCTTCCTGATTTAAAACCCACATTTGCATGGTTTTTTGCTCCAGTATAACTCCACACAGCTCCTCGTGGTGTCCCTGTATAGTGATACAGGCAACAGTCAGAGACCCAAAGAGACTTTTCCAGATTTAAGCATTTTTTCTGTGTTTTTGTCTCGACTGCCTTTTCCTGCCTAAAAGTGAATTTCTAACTGATCCTGTGCTTAAAAGTTTAAATTGCAGACGGTATTGCCTTCTGCTTTTGCAGTTTTTGCACTTGTTTTATATCAATTCTGGGTCGCTTTTGTATTGTATAATCTGTTGTAGGCTGCTACACTCAAAGCAGTGCTAGCCTTTTGCTTATAGCATTTACATTGTTATCTGTGTGTTTTCTCATTGCTGCCTCCTGAAAAACAAAAACAAAACAAAAATATTCTCTTTCCCACCTTTGCTGAATCTTAGATTAGTCCAGATTTCAGGTTTTGTTGAATTCCCGGACTGTGGTATAGTTTCCTGTGTTGCCCAGTATATCCTTACTTGGATTGGAGGAAGCTTCTCAGTCTCACCAGTGAGAGTGGCGAGCTTTGATGGCCTATCTGTCCCTGGAGGAGTAGTCTCTCAGCCCTTGAAACTAGTAGCTTATTGGCCGCTTTAACAATTCCTATCTCTTTCAGTTTCCTGCTTTAAAACCCGCATTTGGGCGGTGTTTTGCACCAGTATACAACTCCACACAGCTCCTTGTGGTGTCCTGCAGAGTGATACAGGCAAAAGAGAGACCCACGAGAGACTTTTCCAGATTTAAGTATTTTTCTCTGTTTTTGCTCTGACTGCCTTTTACCTAAAAGTGAATTTCTAACTGATCTGTGTTAAAAGTTTAAATTGCATTTGCCTTCTGCTTTTTACAGTTTTTGCACTTGTTTTATATCAATTTAAGTAGTTTTTGTATTGTATAACTATTATAGGCTACACACTAAAGTGCGCTAGCCTGTTTATAGCATTTACAGTGTTTCTGTGTGTTTTTCTGCTGTTTCCTATATTCTCTTTCACCTGCTGAACTAGATTATTCCAGATTTCAGGTTTTGCTGAATTCGGACTGTTATAGTTTTTCGCCCATATCCTTACTTGGATAGAGGAAGCTTCTCTGTTCACCAGTTGGAGTGGAGCTACAGCCTATCTGTCCCTGGAGGAGTTCAGCCCTGAAACTAGTAGCTTATTGGCTGTTTTGGGTATTCCTATCTCTTTCAGTTTCTATTTAAACCCACATTTGCATGGTTTTGTTACATACAACTGCACACAGCTCCTCTTGGTGTCCTTCGGAGTGATACAGGCAAAAGAGAGACATAAGAGAGACTTTCGTCAGATTTAAGTATTTTTCTGTATTTTGCTCTGACTGCCTTTTCCCACCTAAAAGTGAATTTCTAACTGATCTGTGTTTTAAAAGTTTAAATTGCATTTGCCTTCTGCTTTACAGTTTTGCACTTGTTTTATATCAATTTAAGTAGTTTTTGTATTGTATACTGTTATAGGCTACACACTAAAGTGAAGTTTATAGCATTACAGTGTTTTCTGTGTGTTTTTCTGCTGTTTCCTGAAAAAAAAAAAAAATATATTCTCTTTTCCACCTTTGCTGAACTAGATTATTCCAGATTTCAGGTTTTGCTGAATTCTGGACTGTGGTATAGTTTCCTGTTGCCCATATCCTTACTTGGATAGGAGGAAGCTTCTCTGTTCACCAGTGAGAGTGAGGAGCTTTGAGCAGCCTATCTGTCTCTGGAGGAGTGGTCTCAGCCCTGAAACTAGTAGCTTATTGGCCGTTTTGGATCAATTCCTATCTCGTTCATTTTCCCTGATTTAAAACCCACATTTGCATGGTTTTGTCCAGCATACAACTCAACAGCTCCTCGTATGTCCTGCATGATACAGGCAACAGAGAGACCCAAAGAGACTTTTCCAGATTTAAGCATTTTTCTCTGTTTTTGTTACTGCCTTTTCCTGCCTAAAAAAGCGAATTTCTAACTGATCTGTGCTTTAAAAAGTTTAAATTGCATTTGCCTTCTGCTTTTTACAGTTTTTGCACTTGTCTTATATCAATTTAAGTCGTTTTTGTATTGTATAACTGTTGTAGGCTTTATACTAAAGTGTGCTAGCCTGTTTATAGAATTTACAGTGTTTTCTGTGTGTTTTTCTGCTGTTCCCTTGAAAAACAAAAAATATTCTCTTTTCCCACCTTTGCTGAACTAGTTTAGTCCAGATTTCAGGTTTTGCTGAATTGCGGACTGTTGTATAGTTTCCTGTGCTACCCATATCCTTACTTGGATTGGAGGAAGCTTCTCTGTTCACCAGTGAGAGTGGGGAGCTTTGAGCAGCCTATCTGTCCCTGGAGGAGTGGTCTCAGCCCAAAAACTAGTAGCTTATTGGCCGTTTTGGGTCAATTCCTATCACTTTCAGTTTCCCTGCTTTAAAACCCACATTTGCGTGGTTTTGCAGATTTTATGATAACATCAGACAGTGCTGGTGTCCGGTTTAAACTATTCAGCTCCAGAAAGTCTGCTTCACTTTTTCCCTTAGAACTGTTTAAAATCTCAAAGTAAGCACTCGATTTTCATTTTAAAGCCCTGCAATTGCTCGTATAAGTAATCTTATAAGTAAGCACTAATAAACTAAAGCACTACATCCTCTTATACTCCCCTTAAGTACTTGGCTATTGGTCCTTTTGATCAGTCAAAAGTAGTTCCTTATACTATTCTGGCATGTCCAAAAGTCATTTTTGTTTACTCTCCAGTCCAGCTGGTGAATCTGGGAATCTTGAGGCAACAACTGCCTTATGTACACAGACCACCTCTCCTCCTCCCAACAAGCTCAAAATATGTGAGAGATGCAACTATATAGCCAAACTGGAGGCTGAGCTCTCAACCCAGTACTGAGCAGTCAGTCAGGAGGAGAAGGTAACCACACACACCAGAAATCCAGTCTCACATAGACTATTGCAACAGCAAACCAAACACATAAACACAAAAAACATACTGGAGGCTCTAAATAAAAATCTGCCCAAGCAGCAGAGACCTCCAAAGCAGACATCCAACCACAACAATACCCACGTATCACATAGTTCACAAAGTCAGTGTGCCACACAGTCACAGCCCTTAAGGCTAAAACACACCTAATACAGTTGTAATAGGTGACTCCATTGTCAGACACACAGACATCCCACTCAACAGGCTGAACAAGGAGAAGGTCACTGTAAGCTGCCTGTTGGGTGCCAGGATCCGCCACATAACACAAGCACTCAAGTCACTCCAAAGTAGTACAAATATGACTCCATTTTGTCCATTGGTGTGAATGACCTGTTTACCTCCCTGGACTACATGAAAAGAGACATAGAGGCTCTCTGATCATGTAGCCCAGGCTGGCTATAATGTCAAACAAACACTTTTAAACATGCCATTACAACTGCTTAAAAGCCTTATTCTGCAGAAAAAAGACATTTACAGTTAAGCAGCAGATGTTGAACTCCTGGACCATGCACACTATAGTCATGGGTCATGGAACTACCACTCAAGCCATCCAAAGTGTATACATGGCTTGTCTTGAGACTACACCTTATACCATATGCATTTCACTGTAATGATCACAAGTGGGACAGTCACTTTGTGTACATATGTACAGTACATTGTAATGTACTGTAGTTTATGAACCGACACATTCCAGTCTACATATGTATTACTGTTACAAACTAATATGAAATAAATATATATATGTATATATATATATATATATATATATATATATATATATATATATATATATATTTTATACAGTTACATTAACAGCCATATATATGAACATCTATGAACACATCAGTGACACAGAAGCACCCAAGGAATTGAGTGTACACAAAACACATGCAGCTCTGGCATTATAACAATTAATATTAACCTAATTCACCATAGAATTTTTTGTATCTGCTCTATTTTCTGAAAAAAATATATATATATATATATATATATATATATATATATATATATATATATATATATATATATATATATACTTGATTCCTCACTTTCTGAACTAGTATAGTCCAGTTTTCAGGTTATTGCTGAATCCAGGGCTCTGTTAAGTTACTGTGCTGCCATTGCCTTACTTGGATAGAAGGAAGTTTCTCTGTTAACCTGTGACAGAGGGGAGCCTTGAGCAGCCTATCTGTCCCTGGAGGAGTGGTTTCAGCCCAGAAGTTAGTAGTTTATTGGCCATTTTGGGCTAATTTCTATCTGTTTCACTTCCTGCTATAAAAACCTCATTTGCACAGTTTTTATGATTGTATTCCGCTCAGCAAGTGCCTTCCAGGTGTTCTGCAGAGTCTACAGCAGCAGAGAGACAAAAGAGTGACTTTGGAGTGATTATCACTTTTCTGCTTTTCTTGCTGTCTTAACTAATTCCACCTAAACGCCAGTTTTTTAGCGAATCTGTGATTTAAAAGTTTGTTATTGTATACAACTCCGCACAGCTCCTCGTGGTGTCCTGCAAAGTGATACAGGCAACAAAGAGACCCAAGAGAGACTTTTCCAGATTTAAGTATTTTTTCTCTGTTTTTTTCTCCGACTTCCTTTTTCTGCCTAAAAAGTGGATTTCTAACTGATCTGTGCTAAAAAGTTTAAATTGCATTTACCTTCTGCTTTTACAGTTTTGCACTTGTTTTATATCAATTTAAGTTGTTTTGTATTGTATAATGTTGTTAGGCTACACACTAAAGTGTGCTAGCCTGTTTTATAGCATTTACAGTGTTTTCTGTGTTTTTCTGCTGTTTCCTGAAAAAAAACAAAAACAAAAAAAAATATTCTCTTTTCCCGCCTTTGCTGAACTAGATTAGTCCAGATTGTTTTCGTATTGTATAACTGTTGTAGGCTACACATTAAAGTGCGCTAGCCTGTTTATAGCATTTACAGTGTTTTATGTTTTTCTGCTGTTTCCTGAAAAAAAACAACAAAAAAATATTCTCTTTTCCCACCTTTGCTGAACTAGATTAGTCCAGATTTCAGGTTTTGCTGAATTCCAGACTGTGGTATAGTTTCCTGTGTTGCCCATATCCTTACTTGGATAGGGAAGCTTCTCTGCTTACCCGTGAGAGTGGGGAGCTTTGAGCAGCCTATCTGTCCCTGGAGGAGTGGTCTCAGCCCTGAAACTAGTAGTTTATTGGCCGTATTGTGTCAATTCCTATCTCTTTCAGTTTCCCTGCTATAAAACCCGCATTTGTGTGGTTTTGCGCCAGTATACAACTCCACACAGCTCCTTGTGGTGTCCTGCAGAGTGATACAGGCAAAAGAGAGACCCACGAGAGACTTTTCCAGATTTAAGTATTTTTTCTCTGTTTTTTTGCTCTGACTGCCTTTTCCCACCTAAAAGTGAATTTCTAACTGATCTGTGTTTTAAAAAGTTTAAATTGCATTTGCCTTCTGCTTTTTACAGTTTTTGCACTTGTTTTATATCAATTTAAGTAGTTTTTGTATTGTATAACTATTATAGGCTACACACTAAAGTGCGCTAGCCTGTTTATAGCATTTACAGTGTTTTCTGTGTGTTTTTCTGCTGTTTCCTGAAAAAAAAAAAAAAAAAAAAAAAATATTCTCTTTTCCCACCTTTGCTGAACTAGATTATTCCAGATTTCAGGTTTTGCTGAATTCCGGACTGTGGTATAGTTTTCTGTGTTGCCCATATCCTTACTTGGATAGGAGGAAGCTTCTCTGTTCACCAGTTGGAGTCGGGAGCTATGAGCAGCCTATCTGTCCCTGGAGGAGTATTCTCAGCCCTGAAACTAGTAGCTTATTGGCTGTTTTGGGTCAATTCCTATCTCTTTCAGTTTCCCTGATTTAAAACCCACATTTGCATGGTTTTGCTCCAGTATACAACTCCACACAGCTCCTCGTGGTGTCCTGCAGAGTGATACAGGCAAAAGAGAGACCCAAGAGAGACTTTTCCAGATTTAAGTATTTTTTTCTGCTCTGACTGCCTTTTCCACCTAAAAAAGCAAATTTCTAACTGATCTGTGTTTCAAAAAGTTTAAATTGCATTTGCCTTCTGCTTTTTACAGTTTTTGCACTTGTTTTATATCAATTTAAGTAGTTTTTGTATTGTATAACTGTTATAGGCTACACACTAAAGTGCGCTAGCCTGTTTATAGCATTTACAGTGTTTTCTGTGTGTTTTTCTGCTGTTTCCTGAAAAAAAAAAAATATATTCTCTTTTCCCACCTTTGCTGAACTAGATTATTCCAGATTTCAGGTTTTGCTGAATTCTGGACTGTGGTATAGTTTCCTGTGTTGCCCATATCCTTACTTGGATAGGAGGAAGCTTCTCTGTTCACCAGTTGGAGTCGGGAGCTATGAGCAGCCTATCTGTCCCTGGAGGAGTGGTCTCAGCCCTGAAACTAGTAGCTTATTGGCTGTTTTGGGTCAATTCCTATCTCTTTCAGTTTCCCTGATTTAAAACCCACATTTGCATGGTTTTGCTCCAGTATACAACTCCACACAGCTCCTCGTGGTGTCCTGCATAGTGATACAGGCAACAGAGAGACCCAAAGGAGACTTTTCCAGATTTAAGCATTTTTTCTCTGTTTTTTTGCTCCGACTGCCTTTTCCTGCCTAAAAAGTGAATTTCTAACTGATCTGTGCTTTAAAAAGTTTAAATTGCATTTGCCTTCTGCTTTTTGCAGTTTTTGCACTTGTTTTATATCAATTTAAGTCGTTTTTGTATTGTATAACTGTTGTAGGCTACACACTAAAGTGTGCTAGCCTGTTTATAGCATTTACATTGTTATCTGTGTGTTTTTCTGCTGCTTCCTGAAAAAAAACAAAAAAACAAAACAAAAAAATATTCTCTTTTCCCACCTTTGCTGAACTAGATTAGTCCAGATTTCAGGTTTTGCTGAATTCCGGACTGTGGTATAGTTTCCTGTGTTGCCCATATCCTTACTTGGATTGGAGGAAGCTTCTCAGTTCACCAGTGAGAGTGGCGAGCTTTGAGTCGCCTATCTGTCCCTGGAGGAGTAGTCTCAGCCCTGAAACTAGTAGCTTATTGGCCGTTTTGGGTCAATTCCTATCTCTTTCAGTTTCCCTGCTTTAAAACCCGCATTTGGGCGGTTTTGCACGATTTTGCGCATAACGCATCAGACAGTGCTGCTTAAACGGGTTTAAACTATTCCCAGCTCCAGAAAGTCTGTTCTTCACTTTTTCCCTTAGAACTGTTCTAAATCTCAAAGTAAGCACTCTATTTTCATTTTAAAGCCCTGCAATTGCTCGTATAAGTAATCTTATAAGTAAGCACTAATAAACTAAAGCACTACACCCTCTTATACTCCCTTTAAGTACTTGGCTCCCTATTGGTCCTTTTTGATCAGTCAAAAAGTAGTTCCTTATACTATTCTGGCATGTCCAAAAGTCATTTTTGGGTTTACTCTCCAGTCCAGCTGGTGAATCTGGGAATCTTGAGGCAATGTTACAACTGCCTTATGTACACAGACCACCCTCTCCTCCTCCCAACAAGCTCAAATATATGTGAGAGATGCAACTATATAGCCAAACTGGAGGCTGAGCTCTCTCAACCCAGTACTGACGCAGTCAGTCAGGAGGAGAAGGTAACCACACACACCAGAAATCCCGTCTCACATAGACTTATTGCAACAGCAAACCAAACACATAAACACACAAAAACATACTCGGAGGCTCTAAATAAAAATCTGCCCAAGCAGCAGAGATCTCCAAAGCAGACATCCAAGCAACCACTACCTCACAACAATACCCACGTATCACATAGTTCACAAAGTCAGTGTGCCACACAGTCACAGCCCTTAAGGCTAAACAACACACCTAATACAGTTGTAATAGGTGACTCTATTGTCAGACACACTGACATCCCACTCACCAGGCTGAACAAGGAGAAGGTCACTGTAAGCTGCCTGTTGGGTGCCAGGATCCGCCACATAACACAAGCACTCAGGTTACTCCAAAGTAAGTACAAATATGACTCCGTCATTTTCCGTGCTGGTGTGAATAACCTGAGACGTACCTCCCTGGACTACATGAAAAGAGACATAGAGGAGGATCTCTCTGATCATGTAGCCCAGGCTGGCATGACCCTGACCTTGAGTAGCATCTTACCCTCACCAAGAATGATGCCACAGTATAAAGACAAAATGATCAATTTTAACAATTGGCTAAAGTATTGGTGTCATTCAAAGGGGATCCAGTGTCTGTCAGCCTGGGATGACATGCTCGACAAGCCACATTGCTTCGCTAGGGAATTCTTGCACCTGTCACACCTGAGCTTTCGAATATTGGCTAAGGCTCTTGCCACCCCCATAGTGCCTTTTTTAGGCAAGGCTCAAAAGACAAACCCACCTCCATAGACAACACAAGGAAAAAGAAACTAAGGGTAATGCTGCTCAATGCCAGAAGTCTAAACCTCAAGATGCACACACTCGAGGCTCTCCTCAGTATGAAGACTATCGATATCTGTGCAGTAACAGAAACCTGGTTCAAGACTCCCGAGAGCACCCCAGCACTACCAGGTTATACCTCATACCATGCTTTTTCGGCCCCAAAACTTGGACCGAACCACAAAAGGAGGGGGAGTATCCATATTCATCAAAGAAACCTACACATCCAGGTTAGTGGCACTGGACGAAGCATCGGAGACCATCCATGTGCAACTAACAGTGGGCAAAACTGCCTTTCAGTTTGCAGCCTGCTACAGACCACACTCCCAAACTCAAGAACCACACTCAGCTTTCCTGAGAACACTGGAGAATATGAAGGTCTCTCCAAACACCATCATACTAGGTGACTTCAACTACCCAAACATAGATTGGGAGCATTACTCAAGCCCCAACACCCTCGCCCAATGGTTCCTAGAATTTATAAACTCAAATGCTATGGAACAACTGGTCACCACTCCCACAAGAGGGGAAAACAAATTGGACCTGTTCATCACCAACATGGGGACTCTATGTTCCATACTAGAGGTATACCCCTTATTGGTAAGATCTGACCATAAATTAATCTCACTGGACATCAATATCCCATCCCCACCCCCAGCCAAGGAAACCACAGTGAAGAACTTCTCAAAAGCAAACTTCACACTTCTCAAAACCGAGGTGGAATCCTTCAAAGCCCTCGGGCCAGTGGAAAATATTGCCCAAACCAAGAATCCTTTACAAACGCATTCTATGGACACCTACAGGAATGCATGGATCGTGCTATCCCAAATAAAACCAAGACTCACTCCTCCAAAGGCAGGAGACCTGCCTGGTGGACCCCAGCCATAAATAAGCTATGCAACAGAAGGAGGAAGCTACTACATGATAGAGCAAAATCCCAAAAAGGGAAGGCATCTCTGATCAGTACTAGCAAGAAACTATGATCCCTCATAAAATCATCTAAGGCCAGCTTTGAAAGAAAATTGCACAAGACGCTAAAGATAAGCACAAGGCCTGCTTTAGTTATGTCAGGAACCTGGGTGGCAACTCCCAGATATGCTCTGAGTTAGTGCAAAATGACAAAAAATACACTGAACCCACAGACATTGCCAACATCCTGGCAGACAGGTTCAGTGCAAACTTCTCCCCAAAGAGCAAATGTCTATCCCAACAGAGTGTAGCCTCCTGACATCACAGATGCACAGCTGAGAGCTGCCCTCTCCAAAGCAAAAAACACAGCATCAATGGGACCGGACGGTGTCCCGGACTGCATCTTACATGAGCTCCAAGAAGAACTGAACCCTCACATAAAGTCACTGTTCAATCTCAGCCTTACTACAGGATATGTACCCAAGGAATGGCGTACAGCAACAGTGGTCCCACTCCACAAAGGTGGTGCCACAACGGACCCTGGAAACTATCGCCCTATAAGCCTGACTAGCCTGGTCTGCAAAGCTATGGAGCATATCATCATGGAACTCATAAACAAAGACATTGGGAACCTCCAAACACTGGATCCTACCCAATTCGGCTTTGTTAAGGGCAAATCTTGCCTCTTGAACCTGGTCAACTTCTTTGAAACAGTCACCAAGGCCATAGATGAAGGGGAGGTAGTCCACACAGCCTACCTGGACCTCGCAAAAGCCTTCGACACAATATCCCACTCGGGCATCATAAATAAGCTCACCAGCTTAAATATCAACCCCTATGTCACAAGATGGATTGCAAACTGGCTCAGGGATAGAACCCACATTGTCAGAATTGCAGGTGCCATGTCAGACTCTAAACCAGTTACCAGTGGCGTCCCACAAGGCTCAGTCCTGGGACCTCTCTTGTTCAGTATATATTTCTCTGAGGTACAGACTAACATGGGAGGACTATGGCTGACCAAGTTCGCAGATGACTGCAAACTGGGTGCCATAATCGACTCACCGACTGACATAAGCATCCTCCAAAAGGGTCTCACAGAGACAGATAACTGGTGCCAGAGCCATGGCCTAAATCTAAATGCCAAAAAGTGCATAGTCATCCCCTTTGAGAAAAAGAAAGTGCCCACAAATTACCACATAGGTGGTAATCCATTAAGTACGAAGGAAGTAATTAGGGATTTGGGGACCCAAGTAGATAGCAATCTCTCCTTTGACAATCACATTGCCAAAGTGGTTAGAAAGACCTTGTATATAGCCCACCTTATCACGAAAGGGTTCACATCTAGATCAAGAGAGGTCATTGTGCCCCTCTACTCATCACTCATCAGGCCCATAATTGAATACAATGCCCCATTTGGGATGTACCTTACCCGACAGCAATTGGAAAGACCCCAAAAGTACCTCACTAAGAGGATCAAGGGACTCAAACAGATGCCCTACACAGTTAGTCTAAAGAAACTCCAGCTCTACTCAGTTGCTTACCGCCTACTCAGAGGCGATCTGTGCCTGACGCATAAAGCCATGTCCAAACCAGAATTAATGGACATACTCCACCTCAGGAAATCCAAATCCCTTAGAGCTACATGCTTCAGGGACTTAAACTTCAGCACAGAAATAAATAGGACATGCTGGAGGGACAAATTCATATCCCAGAGGCTCCCCTCACTCTGGAACAAAATCCCAATCCATGTTAGGCAGAGCCCCTCAATGACCCTCTTCAAGAGAAATCTTGACGAGTGGATGGGAGATCGTAGGTTTACCCCTGGGATCTCTTCTGCGTCCTTAATAGACATAGGCACAGTAAAGAAACCTTAAAAGGGCTATCTTCTGTGACCTACTATACAGAGGCACAGTCAACTAATCTAAAAGTGTGGCAAAAGCCAAACACACTCTGGCTAGGCTTATAAATGCCCTAGGGCAGATAGCCTAGAATCAACCTATGAACCTATAGAAGGGGTGGTTGTTGTGTATGTGAAGATTGGGGTGGGGAGGAATGATGGGTAATGCAATCATTCATCATGGAGGGCCTGGTCGGATGTCCAATAAGTGAACTGGAGGGGTATACATGGAGTATGGGAAAATATAAAAAGGACACAAAGCAGGAACCTTTCTCATTCATAATACACTCTGTCATGTCACATTGCAGCACCTAATTTCACAAACATATGAACATTAACAAGTATCAGACATAAGTACACCAACTGACTGTCACATTTGTTTTCAGTAGTGAGGATTGTCTGTAGTACAATGTATATTCTAAACACCATAACATTTGTACATATCTCAGATGCTTTATTGGTAAAGTCAGTGACTGTGGTGTTCATGGTCCTGGGTTCAAGACCTGTAAGGGCTGTTAGGTTATATTGAGGGCTTGAATAAGGGCTGTTGGATGCAGGTGGATTAAAGCACTCTTAAGCAGTTGTAAGCGTGTTTCCATGGGTTTATGTGATGGTAAGTGGTGCTGAAACATGGTAAACGGAGAAGCGCTTCACAGGTTTAACCTTAGCTTAATGTCACGCAGACCACAGGCAAACCTGCTTATAACCACATAAATGTGCATTATTCACACTTTCCCTACCAGTGCCTACTCTGAGAGGTAAAATAATAACACCTTCCAGGAGTAGAACCCACAACCATGTACTCCATCCTCAGAGTAACCTAACACTAAGCAACCTGGAATGTACCTATCCCAGTTGTGTATGCAGACAGGTTAAAACACAAAAGGGAGGAATGTGTTGAAATAGGACAACCTGCCATGTACCCAATTAAAGGGGTATGCTCATATATATATATATATATATATATATATATATATATATATATATATATATATATCTAGAGAGAGAGAGAGAGAGAGAGAGATACATAGAGACATGTATATATACAGGTTCATATATGTAGATATATAGATAGGTTAAAAACATCTAGACATCTATGGAGATACAGATAAACGTATGCAATAAAATATATATCTATATACATACACACACACACACACACACACACACACACACACACACACACACACACACACACATTCATACATGTTTGTAGACAACATCTGATTTGTTCATATCTGAGTATAACATGGACCATAGCAATCACACATTCCACCCCCCCCCAAACAATATGAAGATAACATATGAAGAGTATATGCCAATACACTATTACAAATATGTTCTATGGACACAGTCACCAACACAACTGCAATGACTGCAAATATCCATGACAAAAATACACAGACAGCTTTCATTTTGCAAAACTTTATTACATTCCGATGTATTACCAAAAGGATTCAAGGACTAACAGTACTTGCATGCTATACAGGAAGCATTTAATAGTGCCATAATGAATCAGCCTGCAATTACCATAGTATAAGTCCACTAAGAGATATGTGTTCACATAGGAAAAGAACACCCATACACATATATATGTTGTATAAAAGGGGTTCCTACACACCTGCATGTGCTATGTACACCCACCAATACCTACCCCACAACCAAAATAATTACATCAATACATACTGTTATACCATAACCAATTATTCAACTACTGTACAACATCTGCTGAAACCTTAACATACCTGGATACAGACACACTAACATGGCCCTATGTGAAATAGTTGCCGTTATACAAATGAACAGCAGCCGATGTAACAGGGTTTGTATGAACTTATCCCGTTTCAGAGTGTTGAAAGGTTCGTGCACCAGGAAGTATTACCAAGTACTGATTATCAGCCCAGTATGATTCACAGTAACACCAAACTAAATATGTCTGGTAAGCACACTGTAAACCCTCTAACATTATATGCATAGCTATGCAGCCTTGAGCTGGTCAAACAACCTGGACAGACAGAAACACATGCAGAAGTATAAGGTACAGACAAACCCTGCACAAGTAGCAGTGTTCAGAAATATAACAGCAGTACTCACATTTAGACCAAATCCTCTAAGCATTACACAGAATATATTACTGTTCGCCTCCATACAGCTGTTGCAATAGATTCCAAAGAACACTTACACGCTGCCTTCCTCACAAGTAAGGCAAAGGGACAACGCACAAGTGGAGTACTTAATTATACTCCACAGTAGCCATGGTATTGGCTAAGGCAGTGGCATTGCAGCTGATGTGCATGTAATTAGCTACTTAGGAACACCAATTGGTCATCGGGATAGCACATGTTACTGATCTGTAACTATAAAAGGTTGCCTTGTCACACATTCAAACCATCTGTATCTACCTGTAGGACAGTACAAAACACCGAAAGACGAAATGAAAACGAGTATTAAATTAGTCAATAACACCTCCGATTACTAAGAAGGTATATATAACATGTAGTATGTCTGTGTATGTAGTACCTGTACTGTAAGAATTACAGTGTAATCAATTCATATAGTGAAAATAGCTATCTTGTAGCGATGTATTGTTGAGCACTAGTAATGCTTGTAGTATTCTATGTGTGTACTGATGTAGGTCACACTGCAAACTCCGCATACACCACATGGGATGATATGGGCTTGGAACCCACCAATTTGCTTCCAGCCACTGTCAGTGTCAGGACTGGTCTAACAGCTATGTGCTATAACAGGGGATAATATATGTCGATATATTGTAACAGTTGACATGTATGGGTGTATAAGTAAGATGAACATGTTAAAGGTGGGTTTACCATACAAAATATGGTGTGCATTGCGGGATATTGTACCAATAACTGTGTAATGCACAGTATTCTAGGCAGATCTGTATTCTATTCTACATAGCAGTTCTGTTATGTTATGCAAACAGTAGTTATGTCTATTGGCAATTACAATACTCAATGACAGGATACATATCATTTGTATTCATCGGACAGTTTAGCAGCATGATAGCAAAGATAATTGGAAGAGCCAGGCAACTATCCATGCACATAACACATGTAATATCCACATTTCTAGTATCATTTGCAAGCAATAACAGCTGTGCATGTGTACATGTTATGCAAATTTGTAGTGACCCTTGTTACAGGGCTGGACCTCTCTAGTATCGTTTGCAAGCAATTACAGCTGTGCATGTGTACATGTTATGCAAATGTGTAGTGACCATTGTTACAGGTCTGGACCTCTCTAGTATCATTTGCAAGCAATAACAGCTGTGCATGTGTACATGTTATGCAAATGTGTAGTGACCCTTGTTACAGGTCTGGGCCAAATGGCTATTTGCACACCTACATAGAGTGGATATTGAGTGTACATACACACTGGTTGAACTACCAGGTTTGTGTAGCCCAACCTCTCATTGCCAACCTAACAGCCGCTTGCACATACTGTATGTAAGGTAGTGCAAAACACTGGTAATGTAACAGATTGCATATCATCTTTAACTCCAGTGTAACATCTGCACTAGGAGTGTAAGATGTAGGAGACAGCTGCCCATGTGTAATAGCCGCTTCACAGGTGATGGCTCACACTATATATGATTAAATCCTGATCATGTTGATAGTGGCATCAGAGTCTATTGATACATGACTCTGTTTGGAGAGTGGGTGTCTGTGCCCAACAGATCTCATGGTCCTGGTGGATATGTGAGTATATACCCAGAGAAGGAAACAGACCTGTAGACACTTGCATCATCTGTAATCAACAAACAGGATGTGATGTGCTCCTCAGAGGAGGATTGCTGCTAAAGGTAGCTACAATGTGTCTGTAATAGCCAGTTTTGTCACATCCTTAACACAAATATTTACATGTGAGCATCACTGTCTGAAACATCTTCATAAGCAATACGTAAACTAAATACAGTACTTGGTACTTGTAGTAATGAATGCTCATACAAGCATGTCCACTAGTCAGCTACTGGTGTTTATTAATGTCAGCTTTGTGTATGTGGCCATCCTGGGGGAATGTAATCTATATGCCATGTACACTGCCAAACCCACCTAACACTATGCCCCACACATTGTTTGGGATGCAGCTACAGGGGTAAGCTGGAAGGCAACCCAGTCTACAGCCCTGACTGGACTGGACAGTCATGAGGTGTAGGTTAACACATGCAGCTCATCAACACAACCAACACAAACCCTTGCCAGAACACAGTAAGGACACCCTCACATACTACCAGCAATCACACACATTCACAGCCGCATCTAAGTATTTGGCCAAACAAGTGCCCCCCCCCCCCAAGCAGGAAGAGACAGACACAGAAATACACAAACTCTATGACATAGTTTTCATAATTGTGCCACACCTCAGAACACGTGACTGGAAACATGGCCAACAGTACTTATTTGTGAATGCAAACTCTAGCACTATGTTACACACCAACCTATACGAGGGCATACATACTGTCAACTGCCTGTCTGCCATGATTAGCCACATACCCATACACTCAGACCACCTTTTGAACAATACACATGGCTCTGACATATTCCATGTTGTTGTGCAGGACCTGTGATGCAGTAGCCTGGACTGCATGGAAACACATGTAGGAACTATCAGGTCTTGTAGCCCATGCAGGAATGTCCCAAGGCCTGGGTAGCATTCTGCCATTGGCCAGAATGATACTGCAGTACAGGGACAAAAGGATTGTATTCCACAATTGTCTAGTGTAGTGGTGCAAGTCAAAGGGTATCCAGTATCTGTCATCCTGGGATAACATGGTTGACAGACCATTATGCTTTACCAGACAGGGCCTGCACCTGTCACCCCTGGGAATCTGGATACTGCCAAGGGCTCATGCTTCCCCTATAGTGCCTTCATCATGCATGGTTCAAGTGAAGGTCCACTGCTGTTACAGGGACAGCCAAGCAATAAACTGTGGGTCTCGCTACACAATGATACATGTCAGAAACACTATATGGACACACATATGTCAATCCCTAACATAGAGAACATATCTGTGCAGTGGTTGAGACATGTTTAAACGCTCCGGAGAGTACACCTGCATGACCATGTTATAACATATACCTCACGTCTTGCCCATTATCCTTTAATGGAACACACGGGCCGCAAGTGTGTCCATATTCCTGAAGGATATGTACACCCCCACGCTAGTTGCACTTGCATAACTTCAGATGCATCATGCTGAGCAACTATCTTTGTGCCAAAGTGGAATTCAAAATGCACCTTCAGACAGATCACCCATCAGGCCACAGACTTCCCAACTGTCATAATGTGCTGTAATGGGGAGGATTAGGTCTGAGACAGAACTATAATAATGGCCACTCTTAACTATTCCTTTATGAACTGGGAAGACTCCTCGTATACCAACACCTGTGCTCAATGCATGTTGGATTCCATTGACCCCACTGACTTGGATCACAGTAGTCACACAAACAGTGCTAACAGTATGCTACACATAGTTAGTCTCCAGTGCCAATGTTATGTTTCCTATGAGCAGAGTGGTGACTGTCATGGCACCCATGCAGATGGACAATGCATGTGCAAATGCTGAATCCTACACAAATGAACCTTAAGCAGTCACATGTGTGCAGAGATTGTGCCATTGAAGCAGAACCAGGATTCAACCCGACACAAACAAAAAGGCAAAATGGTGGTACCATGATTTAAACTGTACCACAGAAGGTAGTAACTGTTGCAAGAGTGAACATACATGTGTGTGTAGGTGATCCCTGGTCAGCCTCAGTAAGATGCTGAAACACCATATAAAACCATACAAAGCTACTGTGAAACTAATCTGCCACATATTATGAGGGCAAGCACAGAGCATTCTATAGCTGTGTCAATAATTGTAATGGCAATGGCAAGACCTGCTGTGCTACACAGCACTATGGCATGGGAACCTACAGAAATAGAACCCATTCATCCAGATAGGGTCTTGGAGAACCTAGACCCACTCCCACCTCCCACCTCCAACAGGTACACTTAGTAATATATCCATGTACACTACAGGGCCCCTGTACTAATGACTATGCAGGTACAAGCTGCACTCTCTAAAGCCATACATACAGCTTTCATAGGACCTGTCAACATCCCAGGGTGTATCCTACACAAATATAAGAACAATCAGCTATCTACATACACATCATGTTCAATCAAAGGTCCATGTCAGGCTGTATACACACCGAATGGTGCACAGAAACAGTTATCACACCCTACAAAGGGGGTGATACCATTGATAATGGGCCATAGTGCACAACTACCCTGCTGAGTCTGTCTACATGGCCATGAACCGTGATCAACGTATTTGATGTACTCGGTACAGATGTAGATGACAGTAGGGTTGATTCACATAGCATATCATGACCTTGCAGGTCATAGGACACCATCACCCATACTGTGTTCCAGCTACACTCAGTAAACTAGGTGTGTATTCCTATGTCACATGAGTGGTTGGCAACTGGACTGCTGATAGAACTAACACTACAGAAGGTGTCCAATTAATACACACACATCAAACCAGGGCCAGCCACAGTAATACAGGGGTCATTTCTGGTACTCCCCCTCTTTGTTATCTATACCACACAGACTAACACAGAAGGCATCAGCCCATTGATGTTTGCAAATGACTATAAACTAGGAGCAATAGACGACTCAATGTGTGTTGCGTTCAACATACAGAAGGGCCTTAGTGTGTCAGATGTGTGGTGTGTGATGTATGGCCACAATCTGACAGCTAAGTATTGCATTGTCATCCCCTATGTTACAAATCCTGTACCCATTAACTACCACCTAGGTGGTGGTCAACATAAGGGCAACTGTGTGTATGGGATACAGATGGACACTACTTTCCTTTGATAGTTACTTCACCACACCAGACAGGTAGTCTTATGTGGCACCCCTAATCATGACAGGGTGCCATCCAGGAATATAGAGATAATTGCTCAGCCATACTCAACAACCTTGTGACCCATAATAGATCACATATTCCCTTTAAGGGTCGCTGCCCATGTGTAGATGGCCTACACTGCCCTTCCCAGTCCCTAGCTGCACTATGTAGCATACAGCCTACCCTGAATAAAGCCATGTCCAACCCAGAGGTGTTGAACACACTACACTTAACACATCCTGATCCCAAATAAACACATACATCATGGACATCCATCTTTCTAGTACAAGGATCAAGACATACCTGACAGATCTTTGTCCCATACACTTAACATACACTTGCCATACTATGCATCCCTGTCCAGCGAAGCTGCACATCGCCCCACTCTGTGACATGGTGTGATGACCGCATGCCAAATATATCAGTAACCCTGTGGATCAGTTCTGTGGCACTGCTTGAACTGGCCACTGAAACTTACCTGTCTGTTGCCTACAGCTAGGTAACCTGTCTGTCTAGGCTCATAAATGGTCCAGGACATATAGCCTACTAAATCAGTATGACCATACAAGCTATAGTTGATATCCAACCCTGCAAATACCATCAGGCTAGCTATTGTCCCATGTGTTACACATGTGCAACACAGGCAATACATGGCAGGATGCTGCACAGCAGTACAGTGCCATGTAGATATATATGGCAAAACACATACCTGCTTGCAAGTCTGCAGGTTCACAGGTCATGTCTCTAATGGCTATGTATAACTATATATGTGACATATATACAGCATTAAGGTTGATTGCATTAATGTGAACACATCCAGGCATGTGCTGATAGGTAAAGACACCAGTCCAGGCAAACAGACATGCCCACGTCAAGACAACATCCACATAGTGTATGAGCAATGTCATCACATGACACACACATATATGGCGATAAGATCACATCACCAGTAAGTGTCAAATATGTGTGACTTATACATGTCAGTGGTATTAATGTCATGTAGATTTGCAAAGACATATTTGTAATCTTAATAAATGTGATAGCCATGTATGTTCAGCTGTACTGCTGTACTTCATTGTGAGTTACTGTGACCTGTCTCCAGCATTATGTCTTCCAGGTATGCCATGTAGCAGACTGCCAGTGTACAGCCGCTTGGAGGATGAGGTCCTCTTCCCATACCTCCTCGACAACAACACAATGCTCTTCAGCCATGTGCCACAGGATGCACAGTAGTGGGATGCCCTGTGAGAGGAACTCTGCATGAGGGTAAATGATGTTGGCGGTCACAATCGCTCCTATCAGCAGGTGCGCTGACACTGCACTGACTTCATAAGATGGGTGAAACAGTGTGCTAATGCAATCACAAGGGAACAAGTTGCAACAGGTGGGGGGCCACTCACACAACCTCCACTCATATGTACCAAGGAGCTACTGGCCAACCTGGGGACACCTGCAGACCTCCATTCACAAGCTTTAGCTGGTATTATGGAGGAGGTGTCTCTCAATCACCAAGCCTAGAGTTGCCTGGTAAGTCACTACTGCACTTAAAATACAACTATATTTCACATAGGTGCATGTGTTAATGTACAATATGTAATGTAACATCATATACAAGGCATGTATGCACACGTGCCATATACTATAGTCTGCTACTCTATGTATGCATGGATGTGCATACTCCATAGTATAGTGTATTATACTGGCTTATGTGCTAACATGGACATTGCACCCTGTAGCTATCACACAGGTGTGGATAATGATCTTACTGCTGTGACACTCCTGTTTAGGTACCTCTGGCAGTTTTGCAGTGACAGCAGCCTGTGTCATGTGATATTGTTATTATTTACCAGGCTTGATAATGCACAGAACATATTTATTGCATGCTATCTGCCATAACACACATACACATAATGTATGGTGGTCCTGTTAATAGACACTGGTCAGTCCTGCAATGCATCACTGTGTTTACTGATGTGAAACAATTGAGGACTATATGAAACACCTACACTAAACTTTCCAAACTGTCATTGTCAGATGTGTGGACAACAGTGAATACAATGGTGGAGGTGTGTTCCACTGTAGGGACAGGTACTACATATCAGCATTACACATGTTGGGAATACAAACAGTACTGTACAGCGAGCATATGTGTGCACATACTCTAAATGTGTTGGAGCTGGAGTATGACTGGCCCACAGGATACACCCTTGTGGAGTATACCCTTGCTATGAATGTCACACAATGTCATGTGCTATCTGACATGTCCATGACATGTAGTGGGCTGACTGCAACACTGCTCAACTATCCTGCAAAACATGTCTCACATCCCATACATACCACCCTTTGTCTGCATAACCCTATTCTTAATGCAGCATATGACATTTATGGGTGCATGTCATATGGGATAACACTGACATGTGAAATAAGATGGCCATCACAACCATTGGATAGAACATGTGCACACATGGCCATGGAGGATGGCCAGAGACATGAAGCAACACACACAGTAGAAGTGATGTACATGTGTGTACACCCTGTTGTACGTTGGCTCGACACAATACAACTATGGCCTTTGTGTAATTGTGATATTGCAGATGTGAAACACTAAACATCATATAGGCCCGTGCACAGCTTGTGTAGGCATAACATGAAACCACCACATAACATGTCCTGAACATCTTGAGTGTGTTACGACATGGAAGCATTCACCTATACAGTATCCAAATACGTACATGTGTTGCACAACATACACATACGACCACATCAAGCCACAGATACAGTACATTCACCTTGCTGATGTCAGACATCACTATCATACCTGCCCCTCATGTGCATGTGCGGTACACAGATGGCATGTGGGGCATAGAGTACTGCTAAGTTAGCCATGTGTGGGCACAGTTTCCAGGCATCAGTAATATGGTTGCAGATGTGCAGGGGTATCATCTGTATACCCTTCTGTGACCTGTGTCACACATTCCACATTAGGGTTTAGTGTGTATACACCTCAGTTACATGGGTCACATTCCACATTAGATATGTATTGTATGTGAACATAGTCATGGCTATAAACTGTGTCAGTGGCTCACACTGTATAGCAATTGTGAAGGCACATGATTCCCTGCAATGGCTATGCACATCAGCTCAATGTGCAGTATGTCCCTGCATATTTGTAGGGTGGACAGACAACATTGCATCAGCTGAAGGCCCATGTTAGTATAACATGTCCCTGCATTGGGACACCATTACCGTACTGTAGATTAGAAAGGACACCATTGTGTTACACATGTATGCATGTCATTCAACACGTCAGCAGAAGACATGTCATACTACGTGTGATTGCAAGGTCATATGCCACACAGCAGGCCGGTGTACTGTAAACCTGTGCTGGTCTGTGGCACCATTCCAAAGTTGGGGCAGCCATGTCAAACATGTGTGTACAGCCACATGCACAATGTCTAGACTCAGCTCAGCAGTAGGTGGAATAATTTTGAACAGGCATGCACTGCTTTGGGGGAGATATGCAAGCTAGGGCTCAGGCAAACATAGTATGCAGTCGACTTACCCTACTGCTCATGTCCTCATACATAGGGGTGGTGGTCAACACAAAGCATCAGTGGCAGATGCACAAAGGTCAGCGATGGTCTGTTAACATGTGGTGTATGTTGCACACACCATGGCAGTGTGGTACAACAGTGCAAAGTGCATGCATTTTGTTGCAGGTATGAGGCATAGGCTACTAACACAAACGGTGCAATACAGGTATGTATGCTAACCACCACTATAATTGTGTAAGGTGCATGCCATCTGCTATAACACATGCATGCTGTTGTGTGCAACTCAGGGATGTATGATAACTACCACTATACTTCTAAGCTGAAACTATAATTGTCTAAGCTGAATGGCATCTGCCATATCACCTGCATGTAGCGTGTGTGTCTGTGTGTCTGTCTGGTATAACTTGTAATGTACAGTTCTTGTCTTCCCCTCACAGGTGCTGATGCAGGTTCATTGCCCTCCTGCAGTCCACCTGATGTTAGTGTCCCCACAGACTCTAGCAGTGGTTATGATAGTATAATTGAGGCACAGGCAGGGTTGTCAGGGGCTGAATCTGTGCCATTGGTTCCCCTTCCCTCTGACTCCCTCTCATTTTCGCACACAGTTCCCCTGCCTGCACATACCCCATCATCACTGGTCATAGAAGAAGGACAGTTTGCGGGTGGTAGCATGGAACAGGGAAGTGTGGAGACTATGGAAGGTTTGCCTGCACACCATGATCCCAGTCAACAGATTGGTGATGTCCCACACAGGCATGTGCCTAGCGCTGCTCGTAGGAGAACCACGGGCCAACATGCCCCTGCAAGACAAAGCACATCAGCTGGAATCACCAGGCGCATGTTTTGGGCTTAAATGGAGGCACAGGCATGTGCTGAATGGCACAACAGAGTTTAGGAAAGATACCTCTGTTAATATATTCCTGCATGCGAGTAGCATGCATCCTGGGCATTTGGTGCATTCACTACCGTCAGGTGAATTTAAAAGAATTTTTGACCATACCAGTGATGAGATGGAAAGGTATAATGAATTAAATAATGTTGAGTTGAGGTTGATTAAGAGGGGTTATAATAAAGATCATCTGTTAAAATGCAAAAATAGGTTACTTGGGATTGCCAATTCTCATGAACATCGAAATACTAGGAGTACTTTGGATAGATCTAAACTTATAGCATCCAATAGTAGAGAGTGTAATAAAGAGGAAAGATTATTTTTTGTTACTAAATTTTCCCCTGTATCTGATGAACTAGTTAAGCTGGTGAGGAAATATTGGTATATAATTAGTGAGGATGAGAATATAGGTCATCTTTTTCCTAAACATATAACTTTTTCCTATAAGAGGGGGAAAAATTTAAAGGAGTTATTGAATTATAACTTTTTGAAAGGGGATGAAAAGTTTAATCTTCCGTTAGGTACACATCCTTGTGGTCACTGTAGCCTCTGTGAGAGGGTCATTAATATAAATAGGATCAATGGCATTTCTTTTACTCCGAGATTTTACTTTAACTGTAGATCGGTAGGAGTAGTATATATTTTAGGCTGTTCGTGTGTAGATATGTGGTACATAGGGCAAACCAAAAGGATGGTTCGAATTCGTATCCTAGAGCATTTAAAAGATATTAGAAATCATAATGAAATTAGCCCTGTGGCCAAACATTTTCTTGACAAACATGATGGTTGCCCAAATAGTTTGAGATTTTGTATTTTGGGTAAACCATTTTTTATTGGATGTGGGGGAAATTATATTCAAAAACTACTTGAATTGGAGACCAAAATGATTTTAAAATTTAAAACTTTGAAGCCTTATGGACTTAATTTGGAGTTAAGTATTTAAATTACATCATAATAATTATTAGTATAACACTATTATTATGGATATAGTTTAATGTTTGCTTTGTGGTGTATTATACTGTTTCTTCTTTGAATTTATTGCAAGTGTCACTTTAATACTGTGATTACATTAGCATTTGATTAATTAATTGATATCAGATGTCTGTGTTAATTACTATCACTTTATGTGTGTGTGTGTGTGTGTATATATATACTCCTGTGAATACATACATTTTTTATGATCCTTTGAAGGCGAAAGGCCGAGGTACCAGATCGTTAATAAAGACTGCTGGTAAAGTGCTTGGATTGTGTTTGTGAATTTAATCCTCTGTGCTGGTGTTTGTGGGCACAACAGAGAAGGTCTGAGGCTTCAGAGGGCTGCTGTCTGTTCATTAACTGACAACATCCAGGCACTTGCAAATGCTCACCATCATCTTGCAGATGTTTTGGATAGATGATTGGGTGACATAGTGGGAGTCCTTGACCATGGCATGTCAATCTTTGAGTGTAGAATGTCTGTGCTGGAACATCTGGTGGGAGTGAGGTGTCAGGCACGTGGACGTAGGTCAGCTACATCACCTGATGAAGGTCTACATGAACATGCTACTGCACATGCCCATATCCATAGTGGCGGTAGCAGCAGCATTGCAGCTGGTGCTATGCAGTCCACACTAGGAAACAGCAGGCCACATGCATATGGTCCTGGACATGTCCCAACAGGGACACAATTCCAGTGGACATGTGTCATCAGACAGTACCCAATCTGGACCTCTGCCTGGTAGTCCCTGTGCAACCCCTGGCAGGCACAGGTCACGTGGCCATGGCTGGACACCATGAACTGTGACACCTGCATTGTACAGTCTGCAGCTGTCAATAATACCTCTGTGTAGGCCAGCCACATGCCAGACCTGTGTGCATGCATATACACACACACACACTGGAAACAAATGTAGGGCACCTCAACACACACACGCATAACATCCACACACTCCCAATGATATCACAG
>NC_056734.1:659163738-659183738 GCF_019279795.1 Protopterus annectens | reverse complement strand
AGAATGTGTATACTTAACATATATATGTCAGTACTTCATGTACATGTATGCATGTGTATCGCACAGCACAGATGCAGATATATCATTTACGGGCCACGTACAGGTATCAGGTAGTAATCCAGTATGATGTGCATATATACTGACAGGTAAGATGCACCTAGCTGTAAATCTGTGTGTGATTACAATAGGAGTCCATTACAATGTGTTCTGTACATGTAAGTGTATGAGCATGTGCACTGTGGCCTTCAGTGGTCAGAATCAGAGTGCATCCCAAACAGCCCTGTGCTACTAAGTGCATGAGCGTACAAACTGCCATCTGGTGTAATTTGAGTCAGTGCATCCAACAAGCCCTTTGTTACTAAGTGTATGAGCATGCCCAGTATAACCTTGTGTAGTTGTAGTCATAGTGCTTCCCAAATGGCCCTGATCTACTAAGTGTATGAGCATGCCCACTGTAACCCTGTATAGTGATAGTAGTTGTCCATTCCACAGATGGCCATACTCCAGTTCAGGTTCCTGCTGTGCTACAACTATACCTCTCAGGCCTACCTGCAGATGATGTGTCTTGTTTGTGCATACAGGTTGTAATGGACACCTACTTTAAACACGCAGGTTTACAGCTATGTACTTCGATACTGTCCCTGTTGTTGTCCTCAGTCTTAGAAGGGCAGTCTGACTGCCTTGGAATGTGTAATCTTTGTGGCACATCTCGTAACTGTGTAGTACTGTAATAGTGATCTGTAGATAGGCAGGAGTTCTGATTTCACCACTGGCAACTGTGTGCGTGTGTTTGTGTGTGTGACAGCAAATGCCTGAGTGTGTGTGCCAGCAAATGGTTGAGTGTGGTTGTGTGTGTGTATTTGTGTCTGCATCCTGTCATGACAGTGGGTTTTGCTGCATTCCAAAGAGATACCTCCTTTTGCACTGGCCTTTATCCTTGTCAACTGCTAAACCTCTCTCTTCCCCCCTCCCTACTGCAAGCAATCGGTCTTGTGATGTCACCCAGCTCAGAGGTGGAATCAGAGTAAGTGTAATTGTATGTGTTCTGTGGCACATACCCCAACTGCATACCACTGTACTAGTAACCTTTACATAGGCAAGACATGTATGCACAATACTGTTTGTGTGTGTGTGACTACCCTGCAGCCAGGAATACACATGTATAATGTCTTTTAGCACATCATGGTAGCCATCTGTGGTGACCAGTGTCTACAACGTATTACATAGTTAGGAATGGTAAAGAATACACAGTTAAGCATGGCTTCAGTTGGGTATGTTATTTTCCTGTGCCACTGTCGAGCACTGACACAAAAGTGGTCGCTGGGGTGTAGGTCCATGCCCATCATTCCCCCACCCTAACTCCACAATCCCTGGGTTAGATTACATTAGCCATCATTCCCCACCACAAATTCCACATACACAACAACCATCCCTTCTCTGGTGAACTGCTTAAGATTTAAATGTTATAACACAAGAGATGCCTGTTTTGTGTACACGTCAGTTCCTTTGGAACCCTTCTGTGTCACAAAGGGTGTTCAGACGTGTGTGTGTGTGTGTGTGTGTGTGTGTGTGTGTGTGTGTGTGTGTGTGTGTGTGTGTGTACACATCCTGTAGGTGTGTGTGTGTGTGTGTGTGTGTATATATATATATATATATATATATATATATGTGTGTGTGTGTGTGTGTGTGTGTGTGTGTGTGTGTAGTTATGACAGTTGTACAGATGTAGACTTGTCTTTGTTGTTTCACAGAGTATTGTACATTCAAGGGTACTGTACATATGTACACAAAGTGACTGTCCCATTTGTTTTCAGTACTGTGGAATACCTGTAGTAAGATGTGCATTATAGACTCCATGCAACATGAGTACAACCCAGATGGCTTAGTGGTACATCCAATGACTTCAGTGTGCATGGTCTAAAATTCAAGTTCTACAAGCCTATTGATACTGTCAATTAGGACTGCATAAGACACTTTTAAGCAGGTGTAAATGTGTTTTCATGACAGTAAGCAGCGGGTACACACAGGTAACAGACATGTACAATTCACAGTACACTTCACATGCCCTTCTTTGGTAATCCTGCTATGTCACCCACCTACAAATACACCTCTGGGAGTGCTATAACCCACTAATCTCCATGGCACATGGTGTAACTGCATAATACTGTAGTGTGCTAAACTAGTTTGGTAGGCGTTCTAATCCAAGACAGGTCAAATGTGTGCCTACCTTCCTGTGAAGGAAACAATGCTTTTTAGAGTACGCACACTCTTTACAATTCACATACCCACATTTGGCAATCCTGCTGATGTCACCCACCTAGAAATACACCTCTGGGAGTGCAGTAATCCAGTATTCTCCGTAGCATGTGCTGTTACTGTGTATTGCTGCGGTGTAATAAACTAGCTTGGTAGGGGTTCTATTTCAAGAGAAGTCAACTGTGTGTGTGTCTATCTGTCTAAGAAAGTAACAATGCCTTTTAGAGTATGCACGCTCTTTACAATTCACATAACCACCTTTGGCAATCCTGTTAATATCACCCACCTAGAAATACACCTCTGGGACTGCTGTAACCCAGTATTCTCCCTAGCGCATGCTGTAGTGTGATAAACTAGTTAGGTAGGGGTTCTATTCCAAGAGAGGCAACTATGTGTGTTTGTGTATCTCTGTCTGCCTGAGAAAGTAACAATGCCTTTTAGAGTATGCATGCTCTTTACAATTCACATAACCACCTTTGGCAATCCTGCTGTTGTCACCCACCTATTAATATACCTCTGGGACTACAATAATTGAGTAATCTCTGGCACGTGCTGTAACTGTGTAATACTGAGTGTAATACACTAGTTAGTTAGTTAGGGGTTCTGTTCCAAGACATGGTGTGTGTATGACAGTCAGAGCCTGTGTGGAGGTGACTGTGAGTGTCTAACCACTGGACATGTTGGGTAGTGGATTTTGTAGTTTTCCTATATGGTGTCCATATTATATGTCACAATGTCCATCTCACGAGGAGTACAGATGTCAGTCAGTCAAGGGACTGTATTGGCAAGCCATACCCCTACATCTGGCAAATGGCCTGGTGAACAAAGTATGCAACCCTACTATTACCCAGAATACATTCTGAACTCATGTGTCATACACAAACACACTTGCCTAGAATATCCCGCTATGTTGCTAGTACCCTGCACATTGATGATAGATAGTAGGCATGGTGTGACTGCAGTGGGCTGCAGAGGGCATGGCACCCTGTACAGCAGTACAATTGGCACATAATTGTGGTCAATGTGCCTTCACTATGTTCCCCACTGGATGCCTGCAACATATGTGGTGCTATCAAATGTGATCCACAGAGGCCATACAATGCCTTACACATGTGCCCTGTATGGACCGATGCCACTGACATCAGGGAATACCTGTATCATGCTATCAATGCAGGTGCAAGGTCAACCTGCTGTCTATAATCAGGTTCTGCTACAGCAGGCCAGTATTGGCATATCTGAGGATAACAGTCTGTGTAAACAACATGTGCCAGCCAAACCAGGTACACTTGTACATGTCACTATACATTATTGTGGGATGTGCACATCCCAGGCAATGTCCATGTCAAGGACTATCAAACACAGACATGGCATGCATTGCAAATCTATGGCCATACACAATGGCAACCAGGATGTCAGAACAGTTCATACAATACCCATCTGTGTGGGACATTGCAGACATTGCACCCCTGTACCACACTGCACACCATTGTTGGGTGGCATGATGCCAAGGATTACCCCTCACCCAGCCTTGTACAGCCATCTTGCATAGCCAACCACTAAACACCCATGAAGCAATGCGCAGATGCATGTCAGTACTGGCACCTTGTATCTGCATGTGGGGTATGATGCTCCCAACCACAGTCACTCCCAGTATAACCCCCATTGGCATATCGACAGATGTCAAACACGTTCACATACCCTAGCCCAAAGAACCTCCGGATATCCCCTGTGGTGCATGTAGTACCTGTGCATTACTGCAGTGGGGCAAACTAAGTAGTTAGGAAGTGTATCTGTGGGCCTGGCAAAGTGTGTCAATGTGAGTCCATTAGAGAGTGTGGTTGTGTTGACAATGATATCAGTTCATGACGACAGCCATGTGTGCTACACCTAATGTATGTCTACTATATGGCTGTTGCAGATGTCGCTCACCAGCACACATATATGTTCTTACAGCACACAAACATGGCAGCTTTGTGGCACATGCAGTAACTGCATGCACTTGTAATAGTAATGATTACTCAGTCAGGGGTTTGAACCCCTGCACTGGTAGGTGTGTGACAGATGATGCTTAGGTTTTCATCTCCAAGCCCTTCTCTGATATACTTTGCCTCTGTCTGTCCCCCCCCCCCCACACACACTCTCTGGTGGATGTGTAGCAGCAGCTTGTGTTTTGTAAGTGATGGTCATGATCAGGTGATGGCCTCTGCAACTATTGCAGTCCTCCTCTAGCTGATTGCATGTGGAACAGCTGTGATGATGTTCCCATAGCCAATTGCATGGAAACACAGTACAATATCTAGGAACATCATGTTGTTGTTTGCCCATGGCAGTCGCTATGAGTGGAACCTGGATCTGGTGTTTGATAAGTGGCATCACAGATGATATCTGGATGTTCCTTAAACAACATACACAGTGGGAAATAGCCTAATGACAGGAGGGTGATGTGCCAGACATGACTACAGCATGTAAGTGTAACTATGCTTCATTGAGACTACTGCCTGTTTAATAAGTTGTGTGTGGTAATGGCTATTCTGCATGTTTTAAAACTGAAAAGACAGTACTCTGTTTGTGAGGGACCGTCATCTGTAGGGCCATCTGTGGACTGGTCAGTGTGTGGAACCATTTATTTCCTGTGTTACTCACTGAACACACATCTGTGAACCGCAGGAGCATAATGTGAGGATTGCAGTCAGTACATGGTGATAGTGATGAGTTACTGCCATCTCATCCCTGATTGGACATATGTCACATGAAACAGTGGTATGACAGACACTGTCTGTGGTTCTCAGTGACATGCCAATAATGGGCCACTGTTAATAGCTGCAGTCACAAGTCTTCTACACTTTGTACAGATGTAATGCAGTATATATGCATGTGTTGTGCTCCCTCTGAAATGTATACCATCTGTTGTGTTGGGTTGATGGTCATATCTATGCATGCTGTTATAAGTAATCCTGAATGGTGTTGACTATTACTAAGCCATATCTGTGTTTAAACTGCAACACCATAGGCTGTATGGGTTTAGAGGTCCCGGCAGAACCTCCTGTCCCAGTTCATCTGGCCATGGCACCGGGTACCAGCACATCTGGGGCCAAGCCTTGGACCTCCACCTCTGTTGGCTCTGCACCACCTTCTGGTGGAATCGCCAATGAGGATGGGGCTTGTCCCTCCTAGGAGCAGGTCCAGACAGGAACATGTCCACTGTTGTACAGTCCCGGACGTGGTGCATAGGGGGCTCAATAAGGGGTTTCAAGGCCAGATATGCCAGCTCGAGGGCAGAGTGTCATATTTACAGGGTGAGCCTGCCCCTCCTAGACAACCCCCAGCACCGCCACTTTTGTGGCTGTTTTGGTGCAGTGGTGGCTGGGTACCTCCGTCCCACTGTTTCCATCTGGGGGCTCATGGGCTTGTGACTGCTGAACACCCCTCCCTGTCCGAGGTGTATCCCCCCACATATGTCATATACCGACCCTGTATGCTGTCTTGTCTGTCATCCTACCCAACCTATCCTCCACGAGCATACCTACTCTTCTTCCCCCACATCTCACTCTCACCCTACGGAAATGAAAGGCCAATCATTTCCTAGAACAACATTTGCCCCATACATAGTTGTCCATTTCACACACATGTCCACTGGGCACATGTAACCCTTTTAATATGCATCACAATATACTCCTGTTGTCCTCACCCCTGTCTCTCAGGCACACAATCCTGGTATGCACATGACTCCTAAAGGTTGCAGGTACATGTGATGCAGATGACCCCATTGTACACACAACACTACCAGTCCCTTTACAGTTACCCCATTTACCTTTATCATGATGATGATGTCGCACACAGCACCTTGCAAGAGTACTGTTCTCACATAATGATTGGACAGGAACTGTTGTGTTAGTGTAAATAAAATATACAGAGTGATGTATTTGGCCAATGAATAAATGTTTGCATGTATTAATGGCACATGTCTGTCTGAGGGAGCCTTGATATTACATAGGACAACACCACTACATAATACAGGCATTGCTGGTGTTTCCCTTTTCATTCCTTTGTAATGCTTTGCTGTCACATGGGATGTCCTTGATATATCTATATATATACATGTATATATATCTGGACATAAACACTCACACATACATCTACATGATGGAATACATTTCCTATACTGCTGAATGACTGCGCTGGCTGATATATTTGTGGTAAGATCTGATGTCTGTATATCTATCATGGCTTACTGGTAAATCACAATGGTTGTGTGTGCAAGGTCCTGGGTTTGAGCCTTGCAGAGGCCATTTATTTTGTTGCTGGACAGAACAAGGCCGTTGGATATGGAGTGATTAAGGCACATTAAAGCAGTTGTTAGTGGGTGTGCATGGGTTGGCCTGGAGCTAAGCAATGCTAACCTCCGGTTACAGTTTCGTACACTCAGTTAGCCACTACATTGCTTTACCAGTGTAACAATCGCATACTGGCGGACAAACAGGTTTACACCCACTTGCTCCCGCACTTGCAAATGCATGGCATTTGGTGTTTGCATCTGACACTCACACCCCTGGGTGGGAGTGAGGACTACAATATTACCTTGTGATGCCTATTACATCGGATTACATGCCTACAGTATCGGGAATGGCTGGTCATTAGGCGAAAGCAGGCCGTTTGACTGTACGGAATCCGCGGCCTGTCCAGAGTTTGATTCATATTATTGGTGTGTTCCTCTTACAATCTGCACCTGTCTGGCTAATACATGGGAACTGACATGCAACAATACATATAAGTAATTGGGTTATGGAACCCACATCCTTTAGCCGAGTCATGCTACTGCATACCTAATATTCTATCATCTTTCTAAGGTTGTCAGTGGAATATGTGCTTTCTGTCCCTATCAGACCTCTCATACAATTGGGGAAAAATACCAACTGAATCAGGGACACGTCATAACAACATCAGGGACACTTTTAAATTATTGGTGCTATTAACCTGACACATTGACAGACTCAGAACATATGAATTCAGACACATTTTCTAAGGTAAATGATGTTTATAACTCAATTGTTGTCATTATTCATTATGTGTAATTCACCACCTTCCCTCCAACAGTCACTAGCTTTAGGAGGGATTAAGTGGGACAGAGTTAGAAATTGAGTTGAAATCAGGGACGTTCCTGAAAATCGGGGACAGTTCAGAGGTATGGTTCCTATTTGTTCCCCAATGGTTTATGTCCTGTCCAGTGGATTTGCTCTTAGGGGTTGAGAGGCATGGGCATTAGCTATTCCCATTTTGGAATATTACTTACATCCCCAGGGCGGTCCTAATACAACTGCACCAGCCAACACCTGCATGTCTAGGCACATAATTGCATACCCATAGTTTTCCCACCTGCCACAACTCTACACCACTCATCCTTACTGTGGGTGCAGGTGGGGTATTAAGCACACCACTACACACTGCCCACTCTTCCCGTGTCGGGACACATGTCGTACATTGTGTTATCAGGCTTGCAAAGCCTACTGGTCCGTGTACATCTACAGCCTGGTTTGATGAATCATTACCGGGACTGCCTCTGAATATCATTAATTTTTGGTGTCTTCACAAGGGACTTCGATGTCTATGTTTCAAGATTAGACCTGGCAGGTCTCTCCCACTGGTAGTATCCTGCTGGTGATCTGTGAAGCAGTGGTGTGTTTACTTTTATTGTGTGTCTGTATGTCTCACCAGCCTAGCTGGAGGGGTGGTGGATTGATGCTCTGTGTTACACGTTTGTTTATTGGACCCCTCACCCCCATATGCACAGCCTGTGAACACATGTAACTCATAACTGCTGTATCATATCCTAGCTATATACATGTGTATATTTACAGTCACATATATATATATATATATATATATATATATATATATATATATATATATATATATATATATACATTACTATATACAGATATATCTGTATATGTATGCATACATGTATATATTTACATATTGCTGTCTATATCTATATGTGTATATATATATATATATATATATATATATATATATATATATATATATATATACATACCTAACAACATATGGGTCTATGGGTGCCTGCATATGTACATATTTATATGTGGGTATGTAGCTGTATTCTGTCTCTGTATGTATACATTTGTATTACGGAGAGGGGGAGGCTTATCTCTATGTCGCTATGGGTAGGTATACACACACATACCTCTACATATATACATCTACATCTGGTTAATCCGTTCCTTGCCATATAGATTACACTTTGCTGCAGTGAGACTCGTAGTGGGTGTGGCTGCTCGTTGGGCGACACCTCTGCCTAATAAACACATTCGCTTACATCCCTAGAACTGTCCATATAGGCCCACATCAGCCAACACCTGCACATCTAGACCCATAAGTAGCTACCCATAGTTCATCCACCGGCACCTTCTCTACAGCATCCATCCTTACTCTGGGCCCTGGTCGGTTCTGGGCACACCATTACACGCTGCCCTCTCTCCATTTCATGGGACCCATTTCATACAATTGTCTCAACCCATGGGTCATCAGGCTTTCCCACCCTTGTATTCCGAGTATGGATACACCTAAGCCAGAATGTTCAGTCTATCACCTTCTTTTGGTCTTGCCAATTTTTGGGGTGTCCTATAAGGGACGCTCCTGTCTGTGTTCCAAGATTAGAATTCACGGGTGCTCTGTTTACCCCCCCCCGGTTGTATCCTGCCTGTGGTCTGAGGAGCATTGGACTCTTTACATTGTTTGTGTGTATGTTTCCCGTGTTCGGCTGGGGGAGGTGGAAGGTCATGCTACGTGTTTCAAGTTTCTTGCTTGGACCTTTCACTTCCATTGGCATAGCCTGTGAACGTATGTCATTCTTGTGTGCTGTTTCCTATCATAGCTGTATATCTGTGTATATCTACGCACGCACACACACACACACACACACACACACACACACACACACACACATATATATATATATATATATATATATATATATATATATATATATATATATATATGTATATGTCTGCAACTATATATATATATATATATATATATATATATATATATATATATATATATATATATATATATAGTTGCAGACATATACATATGCATATATGTATATATATATATATATATATATATATATATATATATATATATATATATATATATATATATGTATGTGTGTGTGTGTCTGTAAAGCAATGCATACCCCTTGCAAATGCACTTAGACATGCTTACTGGTGTTTATATATGCTTAAACTTGCTTACTAGTGCCTTATTCATTATGACACTGACACTTCGCTCCAGTTAACTTTTAATTGTTATTTTGCAGGTTATATAGCAGACAGATGTCGCAATATGTTCATGTACAGATTACTGATGGTAAATGGTATGTGATGCAGTGGGATTCGGTACAGGAATGTCTGTTCGTTAGGCGGATGCTCTAACCAATACACAATTGCTGTGCTGCTTCATTTGCATATATACCCATATACCCATGACTCCTGGTTCCCCAAACACACACCCCAACGCCTCCCTAACACTGCAGTCTTCCATTCTCCAGTTGGATTCGCGGTATATCCACACTGCTACACATTGGCCACTCCCTACTCCTATAGACCCATCCCATCGGTTGACTCACTGCACGTATCCTCAGAACTCCCAAACATTTAGTCCACAAACATTGGTGACATGAGTGACCAAAAGAATACTATTCACAATTTTTGAGTTGTCCCACATGGGACACACATGTGTTTATGTCAAGATTAGACTCTATACTTTATTAAATCCTTACTCCCGTTAACATGACACTACAATAAATTAATAAGTATTACTATGTGGTAACACACACGTTACACATGAGAGCCTAATTATGTACAAGTTTGGCGTAATTCTTTTACAAATAGACCGGTTTAGTAATTAGCGTTGCCATAGCAGCCAGATCACAGGAATGGTTCCATGTGTGGGAAAGTACTCACATTTGATTTTTTTCAGCACAGCACTGAGTCTGGACATTGTACACACTTTTACGTTTTAGCAGTTTTGTCCCTTCCCTCTTATGTACAGCTTATTATTCTATCTACTGGCAAGGATTCTAAGGGCACATTCATGTTATTTATGTCTGCAAATGGAATGAATGTGTTACAGAGAATGTACTTCTACATATTGATGTCTGCATGTGTGTATGCATATATACTTATGACGAACTCGCTGACCTCTGCAGGGCGGTCCAATTAGAACCAGCCCATCCAACCCTGGCACGCCTGGCTCCATAATTTCATACCCATAGTTCTTCCACCCCACTCGTGGGTTCAACATACATGCATACCATCCATTGTCCACTTGTTATTGCAGCCATGACACACCTCCACACATTGCCCTCTCCCGAGTGTTAGGGGCCCTACACTTATGTTGTACCAACCCATGTATTCTCAGACTCTCCCACCATTTAGTCCTTGAACATACCTCCCTTGCTTGTGTAATGGTCGGATGGTCAAATAGCATATCAATTTTAGGGTAGTCCCACCAGGGACTACTTTCTGTGTGTAAAGTAGACTTAGCATATCAGCAATGTTACTCCCACTGATAATATCCTGCCTGTGTGTGAGTAGCAGTGCTTCTTCTCACTCCCAGCTTGATATGACATACGCTGACAGTGCTATAAAAATACTGGGGTTGCTGCTGATTCCGCTTCATTCCTTTTATATGCCTTTATTGTTACATCATTCTTTCTTCCAGATAGACACATATATATATATATATATATATCTATATATATATATATATATATATATATATATATATATATAGCTACACACATACATACATACATACAGAGAGACAGAGAGAGAGAGAGAGAGAGAGAGAGAGAGAGAGAGAGACCACTGAGACCACAGAATGACAAGAAGAGACAACTGAGAGGCAGAACACACACACAGACTGAGACACAGACACAATGGACACGGAATGGACAGACATGGATGGAGACAGACCCACGACACTGGACACACACACAGACAGAGACCAGACCAGAGACAGACCACATGGACACAGACCAGGAAGGAAAAGAATCCACAATGGAGAGAGACACACAGGACACACATAGACACAGCAGAGGAGACAGCCATGAATATACACAGACATGGAACGCCTTTAACTAGGTACACGGATAAATATAAATATACTGTATCTTATTTTAAGAGGATGAGGAGAGGTGGTACACACACGGACATGAATGAGAAAGACACAAGGACCAGGTTCAAGGACTGGAAGGACCCCAGACAGTGGAGGACCCCACAGGACAGAGCACAGATGTACACAGAATGGAGACACACAGTGGAGAGGAAACAGCCCCAGGACACACACAGAGTGGAAGACACAACCACATGGACACAGAACTGGACCATGAAACGAGACCCAGACCAGACCAGAATAGTGAGACCAGACGAGGACGAGAGCCCAGGAAACCAAGACTTCAGCATTGATCTGAAGAACTAAAGAAAAATAACATGAGAATCAGAAGCACGAATATATGCAATGACAAAATCAACAGTGAAGTGATTCTAAACAAAATATATGCAGAAAAGCAGTAGGAGAGTCTTAAAAGATGAATATATAAAATTAATAATAAAATCATAGTTAAATAATAGTAGAGAATAAAATGGATGGCATGAATATTTAGGAACAAATAGGACAAAACTTGGGACAAAAGTAGAAAATTTAGTATTTTAAGGTGACTGTATATATTGTTTGGATAGTATATAGTGGACTTGACATAAAGCCACAAAGATGAGACGAAGGAATGGGACCAAGGAAGACGAAACACAGCAGAGCTTAGTGAGTGAGGATAATGGAGGAAAGGAAGCCAGTGGTATGTAATAGAATGAGAGTAATGGAGGAAAACTTAGTGGTGGATGGGAGGTACACATATATAATATATACATATATATATATATATATATATATATATATAATATGGATTTTTATAATGAATACAGAGTTGTGGAGGAAAGCTTGAAGCAATAAAATGGTATTTATGGAGCCTTAATGGTAGTAGGATGAAGTGGACATTATGGCATGGATGGAGGACACAATGTATATGAAGGACAATAAATTGATGATAGGAAGGGAGTGGAAATGAAATTGTTCAGCCATTGTAAAGCCTATTTCTCCTAATAATATTCACCATTTTGATACATAATTGCACTTGTCCACATTAGGCTGCAAATGTTGTGGACTGGATCACTATTTGTCTTAATTTTCCAGTTGCGCACAAAATGATCTGAATTCCTAACATTCAGAGCAAAGACTTGTGCCAGGTATGACATCTTGAAATTTCTACAGGCTCCCAGATTCTTTCTATCTGGATATTGTCACTCAAGAATATAGATTTTAATTTATTAGATTTACTAATCACATTGGCACTTGGATGTGTGTGTGTGTGTGTGTGTGTGTGTGTGTGTGTGTGTGTGTGTGTGTGTGTGTGTGTGTGCAAGCTTGATTATTTTAGGGTACTTTGAATAATAATCTGGATAAACAAGATATGTGTTTTTAACTGAAACAAATATGTATATGCTCTGCCATTTGGACATGTTTATACTGTGTATGTTGTCGCTGTCTTTGAATTACTGGCACAAACAAATGTAAAGCCATAGCTGCAGTATTTGCCTGAACTGGTTTCTCTTAGCAACGTACATCCTGTTCTTTTCATCTTATGGTTCCCATGAGGATATATGTATCCTGTCAAGCATTTGCATTTGCCTTCACAACTAAATGGGATCAATTATTCTATCTGTTCTGTGCATCAAACCTTGACTTTACATGTCTCTGCAAAATGACTCTTCTACCTCTTACAGTTTCTACTAAACGATTAAATGCAATATACCTCTTCTTCTTATAATTATTGCCATACTTAATACATGAATATTGAATTCTAGCCGCACCATACTTTTTTGCACTTCTTTTGGCTCCCCTTTATTCTCTCATAATCATTAATTATGTAATCTATTCCTGCTTTTATTTCCTGTTTGTACATTTTAAACACTTTTATTGAATTATCACTTGTGACATAGGCAAAATTTACATTTATGCAAAAGTGATCAAACTGCATTAACAAATTAACATCAGCAGACATTATACTCTGACATATATTGCTATATATCATATAACCTAATCAAAATGAAATTATTCAGTTCTGACCCATGCTTTTAACAAGAAACATCTTTTATTAAAACCATCACTTATATAAGCAATCATACTTTATATAAATAAAAACTACAGCAATACAATCCCACTTCAAACATTTTTACACGCAAACATACTGACACACTCCTGAACATTTACACATCACTTATAATCTTCTTCCTAATCATTTTCAAACATTACATAACCTATTTTAGTCCTGCCTTATTTTAAATCTCAGCCACCCTCACTTTTTCCTATGTAGTTTGGTCCCACCCTTTTCTAGCTGGGCCCCAATTCCAGTTGTTTATCTCTGTTACCATAGCTCACTACTCTAATATAGTTGGTTTTGATTTTGAATTCCACTTTCTAGTAATTGCTTTTTGGCAGTCACTACACTAGACACAGCAAGGCCTTACCATGTCTAGGCAATTCCAATTCTGCATCTGTATCATAGCTCAGAAAAAATCTTCTCCCACATCACACCAATCTGCCCACTCCAGCATCTTGACAGTGCATCCTGTAGGAATCCTAAAGTCTGCCAACTCCACTGCACTCCCAGAAAATATGTTCCAGCACAAACTAGCTTGGTAGGGGTTCTATTCCAAGAGAGGTCAACTGTGTGTGTGTCTATCTGTCTGAGAAAGTAACAATGCCTTTTAGAATATGCACGCGCTTTACAATTCACATAACCACCTTTGGCAATCCTGCTAATATCACCCACCTAGAAATACACCTCTGGGACTGCTGTAACCCAGTATTTTCCCTAGCGCATGCTGTAGTGTTATAAACTAGTTAGGTAGGGGTTCTATTCCAAGAGAGGCCAACTATGTGTGTTTGTGTATCTCTGTCTGCCTGAGAAAGTAACAATGCCTTTTAGAGTATGCATGCTCTTTACAATTCACATAACCACCTTTGGCAATCCTGCTGTTGTCACACACCTAGGAATATACCTCTGGGACTACAGTAATTGAGTAATCTCTGTAGCGCATGCTGTAACTGTGTAATACTGAGTGTAATACACTAGTTAGTTAGGGGTTCTATTCCAAGACATGGTGTGTGTTTGACAGTCAGAGCCTGTGTGGAGGTGGCTGTGAGTGTCTAACCACTGGACATGTTGGGTAGTGGATTTTGTAGTTTTCCTATATGGTGTCCGTATTATATGTCACAATGTCCATCTCATGAGGAGTACAGATGTCAGTCAGTCAAGGGACTGTGTTGGCAAGCCATACCCCTACATCTGGCAAACGGCCTGGTGAACAAAGTATGCAACATTACTATTACCCAGAATACGTTCTGAACCCATGTGTCATACACAAAAACACTTGCCTAGAATATCCCACTATGTTGATAGTACCCTGCACATTAACGATAGATAGTAGGCATGGTGTGACTGCAGTGGGCTGCAGAGGGCATGGCACCCTGTACAGCAGTACAATTGGCACATAATTGCAGACAATGTGCCTTCACTATGTTCTCCACTGGATGCCTGCAACATATGTGGTGCCATCAAATGTGATCCACAGAGGCCATACAATGCCTTACGCATGTGCCCTGTATGGACTGATGCCACTGACACCATGGAATACCTGTATCATGCTATCAATGCAGGTGCAGGGTCAACCTACTGTCTATAATCAGGTTCTGCCACAGCAGGCCAGTATTGGCATATCTGAGGATAAAAGTCTGCGTAAACAACATATGCCAGTCAAACCAGGTGCACTTGTACATGTCACTATACATTATTGTGGGACATGCACATCCCAGGCAATGTCCATGTCAAGGACTATCAAACACAGACATGGCATGCATTGCAAATCTATGGCCATACACAATGGTAACCAGGATGTCAGAACAGTTCATACAATACCCATCTGTGTGAGACATTGCAGACACTAGACCCCTGTACCACACTGCACACCATTGTCGGGTGGCATGATGCCAAGGATTACCCCTCACCCAGCCTTGTACAGCCATCTTGCATAGCCAACCACTACACACTCATGAAGCAATGCGCAGATGCAATTCAGTACTGGCACCTTGTGTCTGCATGTGGGGTATGATGCTCCCAGCCACAGTCACTCTGTACTTTGCCTCTGTCTGTCCCTCCTACACACTCTCTGGTTAATGTGTAGTAGCAGCTTGTGTTTTGTAAGTGATGGTCATGATCAGGTGATGGCCTCTGCACCTATTGCAGTCCTCCTCTAGCTGATTGCATGTGGAACAGCTGTGATTATATTCCCATAGCCAATCACATGGAAACACAATACAATATCTAGGAACATCATGTTGGTGTTTGCCCATGGCAGTCGCTGTGAGTGGTACCTGGATCTGGTGTTTGATAAGCGGCATCACAGATGATAGCTGGATGTTCCTCAAACAACATACACATTGGGAAATAGCCTAATGACAGGAGGGTGATGTCCCAGACATGAGTACAGCATGTAAGTGTAACTATGCTTCATTGAGACTACTGCCTGTTTAACAAGTTGTGTGCGGTAATGGCTATTCTGCATGTTTTAAAACCGAAAAGACAGTGCTCTGTTTGTGAGGGACCCCCATCGGTAGGGCCATCTGTGGACTGGTCAGTGTGTGGAACCATTTGTTTCCTGTGTTACTCACTGAACACACATCTGTGAACCGCGGGAGCATAATGTGAGGATTGCAGTCAGTACATGGTGATAGTGATGAGTTACTGCCATCTCATCCCTGATTGGACATATGTCACATGAAACAGTGGTATGACAGACACTGTCTGTGGTTCTCAGTGACATGCCAATAATGGGCCACTGTTAATAGCTGCAGTCACAAGTCTTCTACATTTTGTACAGATGTAATGCAGTATATATGCATATGTTGTGCTCCCTCTGAAATGTATACCATCCGTTGTGTTGGGTTGATGGTCATATCTATGCATGCTGTTATAAGTAATCCTGAATGGTGTTGACTATTACTAAGCCATATCTGTGCTTAAACTGCAACAACATAGGCTGTATGGGTTTGGAGGTCTCGGCAGAACCTCCTGTCCCAGTTCATCTGGCCATGGCACCGGGTACCAGCACATCTGGGGCCAAGCCTTGGACCTCCACCTCTGTTGGCTCTGCACCACCTTCTGGTGGAATCGCCTGTGAGGATGGGGCTTGTCCCCCCTGGGAGCAGGTCCAGACAGGAACATGTCCACTGTTGTACAGTCCCAGACGTGGTGCATAGGGGGCTCAATAAGGGGTTTCAAGGCCAGATATGCCAGCTCGAGGGCAGAGTGTCACATTTACAGGGTGAGCCTGCCCCTCCTAGACAACCCCATCACCGCCACCTTTGTGGCTGTTTTGGTGCAGTGGTGGCTGCCCATGGCTGGGGACCTCCTTCCCACTGTATCCATCTGGGGGCTCATGGGCTTGTGACTGCTGAACATCCCTCCCCGTCTGAGGTGTATCCCCCCACATGTGTCATATACCAACCCTGTATGCTGTCTTGTCTGTCATCCTACCCAACCTATCCTCCACGAGCATACCTACTCTCCTTCCCCCACATCCCACTCTCACCCTATGGAAATGAAAGGCCAATCAGTTCCTAGAACAACATTTGCCCCATACATAGCTGTCCATTTCACACACATGTCCACTGGGCACATGTAACCCTTTTAATATGCATCACAATATACTCCAGTTGTCCTCAACACTGTCTCTCAGGCACACGATCCTGGTATGCACATGACTCCTAAAGGTTGCAGGTACATATGATGCAGATGACCCCATTGTACACACAACACTACCAGTCCCTCTACGGTTACCCCATTTACCTTTATCATGATGATGATGCCGCACACAGCACCTTGCAAGAGTACTGTTCTCACATAATGATTGGACAGGAACTGTTGTGTTAGTGTAAATAAAATATACAGAGTGATGTATTTGGCCAATGAACAAATGTTTGCATGTATTAATGGCACATGTCTGTCTGAGGGAGTCTTGATATTACATAGGACAACACCACAACATAATACAGGCATTGCTGGTGTTTCCCTTTTCATTCCTTTGTAATGCTTTGCTGTCACATGGGATGTCCTTGATATATCTATATATATGTATGTATATATATCTGGACATAAACATTCACACATACATCTACATGATGGAATACATTTCCTATACTGCTGAATGACTGCGCTGGATGATATGTTTGTGATAAGATCTGATGTCTGTATATCTGTTATGGTTTAGTGGTAAATCACAATGGTTGTGTGTGCAAGGTCCTGGGTTCGAGCCTTGCAGAGGCCATTTACTTTGTTGCTGGACAGAACAAGGCCGTTGGATACAGAGTGATTAAGGCACATTAAAGCAGTTGTGAGTGGGTGTGCGTGGGTTTTCCTGGAGCTAAGCAATGCTAACCTCCGGTTACAGTTTCTTACACTCAGTTAGCCTCTAAATTGCTTTACCAGTGTAACACTCGCATACTGGCGGCCAAACAGGTTTACACCCACTTGCTCCCGCACTTGCAAATGCACAGCATTTGGTGTTTGCATCTGACACTCAGACCCCTTGGTGGGAGTGAGGACTACAATATTACCTTGTGATGCCTATTACATCGGATTACATGCCTACAGTATCAGGAATGGCTGGTCATTAGGTGAAAGCAGGCCGTTTGACTGTACGGAATCCGCGGCCTGTCCAGAGTTTGATTCATATTATTGGTGTGTTCCTCTTACAATCTGCACCTGTCTGGCTAATACATGGGAACTGACACGCATCAATACATATAAGTAATTGGGTTATGGAACCCACATCCTTTAGCCGAGTCATGCTACTGCATACCTAATATTCTATCATCTTTCTAAGGTTGTCAGTGGAATATGTGTCTTCTGTCCCTATCAGACCTCTCATACGATTGGGGAAAAATACCAACTGAATCAGGGACACATCATAACAACATCAGGGACACATTTAAATTATTGGTGCTATTAACCTGACACATTGACAGACTCAGAACATATGAATTCATACACATTTTCTAAGGTAAATGATGTTTATAACTCAATTGTTGTCATTATTCATTATATGTAATTCACCACCTTCCCTCCAACAGTCACTAGCTTTAGGAGGGATTAAGTGGGACAGAGTTAGAAATTGAGTTGAAATAAGGGACGTCCCTGGAAATCGGGGACAGTTCAGAGGTATGGTCCCTATTTGTTCCCCCAATGGTTTATGTCCTGTCCAGTGGATTTGCTCTTAGGGGTTGAGAGGTATGGGCGTTAGCTATTCCCATTTTGGAATATTACTTACATCCCCGGGGTGGTCCTAATACAACTGCACCAGCCAACACCTGCATGTCTAGGCACATAATTGCATACCCATAGTTCTCCCACCTGCCACTCCTCTACACCACTCATCCTTACTGTGGGTGCAGGTGGGGTATAAACACACCACTACACAATGCCCACTCTCCCCATGTCGGGACACATGTCATTAGGCATTGTGTCCATGGGTTATCAGGCTTGCAAAGCCTACTGGTCCGTGTACATCTACAGCCTGGTTTGATGAATCATTACCGGGACTGCCTCTGATGATCATTAATTTTTGGTGTCCTCACAAGGGACATCGATGTCTATGTTTCAAGATTAGACCTGGCAGATCTCTCCCACCTGTAGTATCCTGCCAGTGGTCTGTGAAGCAGTGGTGTGTTTACTTTTATTGTGTGTCTGTATGTCTCACCGGCCTAGCTGGAGGGGTGGGGGATTAATGCTCTGTGTTACACGTTTGTGTATTGGACCCCTCACCACCATATGCACAGCCTGTGAACACATATAACTCGTAAATGCTGTATCATATCCTAGCTATATACATGTGTATATTTACAGTCACATATATATATATATATATATATATATATATATATATATATATATATATATATATATATATATATATATATATATATATATATATATATATATATATATATATATTAATATATACAGCTATATCTGTATATGTATGCATACATGTATATATTTATATATTGCTGTCTATACACAGACACACATATATATATATATATATATATATATATATATATATATATATATACATATCTGACAACATATGGGTCTATGGGTGCCTGCATATGTATATATTTATATGTGGCTATGTATCTGTATTCTGTCTCTGTATGTATACATTTGTACTACGGAGAGAGGGAGGCTTATCTCTATGTATGTCGCTATGGGTAGGTATACACACACATACCTCTACATATATGCATCTACATCTGGTTAATCCGTTCCTTGCCATATAGATTACACTTTGCTGCAGTGGGACTCGTAGTGGGTGTGGCTGCTCGTTGGCTGACGCCTCTGCCCAATGAACACATTTGCTTACATCCCTAGAGCTGTCCATATAGGCCCACATCAGCCAACACCTGCACATCTAGACCCATAAGTAGCTACCCATAGTTCACCCACCAGCACCTCCTCTACAGCACCCTTCCTTACTCTGGGTCTTGGTCAGTTCTGGACACACCACTACACGCTGCCCTCTCTCCACTTCACGGGACCCATT
>NC_056734.1:659123738-659161238 GCF_019279795.1 Protopterus annectens | reverse complement strand
GCAGATGCTGTAAACACTACACTATTGACATTTACATTGATTCTGCATGTTTTTCTCTATTTGACTGAATTTGATGTGTAAGCTATGCTTGGCGGAGGGCAGCAACATGCAAACATGCTGCACTTTGCTTACACATTCGATATTGCAGCAATTCAAATGTATAATAGGGACACGGGGAATCTTTTGAAAGTTCTAGGGACAGGGCTCAACATTCCACTACGTGCTTGTGTGTTTACTACTTCAATTTTATTTCACTGTTCATGGACACTCTTGTATGCTTAGCATACATTTCGGTATCCACGGACACTGAATTACTGACTTACTATTAGAGGCAGGCTCTACTAATAGGCATAGTAGGTTTTGCAACTGTCGGGGCATGTTTACTGCTCTGTAGAGCACTTGTACACGCCCCCTGCACTCACACACTTTTTTGTGCACTTCAAGGGTGTGGCGGCGCACCCTCATACATATTCATATGGTGCTGCTGCACCATCTGTTGTGAGGATGCTCAGCACAAGACTAAGACCGTCCTTGCGCCGAGCTTCTTGAATCCTGGGGATAGTTTTGCTAAGTAGTCATGAAGGAAAAGAAGTGAAATTTGTCAAAAATCAAACATGAAGCAAAAATGTCCCGAAAAAATGGGTTGGTCCAACTGCTTTCATAAAATTGTTCCCTAAAAATCCAATTTAAAGCTACAAATGGAATTGGGTTTGCATGGGTATAGCATCTAGATGTCATCAGGATGATCATAAATAACACAGACACTACAGATATTTTACCAGTCTCCAAGTGGTGCTCACATGAATTACTTCTAGAAGGAAGTACATGTATAACATGACATCCAACTTCCTATAACTAGGCATTACCTTATTGAAATATGTATGCCACAACATACTGTATCCCATTTTTTCTAGTTATAGATGATACTATTTTATGTATATTCTATGAGGTGGCACACACTACCTCGATCACTTAAAAAATTATCTTTAATTCTATGCATAAAAATGTTGTGGGCTTGTGTTGTGGCAAAGAAAGATAAAGTCCTAACTGTGGCCTATGTGATCCAGGTTCACTTAGTGACTGAAGCATCTGAGGTGCTGGCTAGGAGAGATCCGAGTGTCCATCCAAGATATGCTGGATATTCATCTAGGTATTCCATGTGGGCAGTCATGGTCCATAGAGCACAGTAACCCTCAGATGTAACAGATGAATGCAGTAGCAAGGAAATTAAGAGTATGACATTACAACCATCCACAACAGCAAGGAAGATGTCTGCTCCCAGGACACCCTAATAATACTCATTGGCCTCAACTCTGGTAGAATAAGTCTAAGGGAGATTTGGAGGAGTGGGAATACCCAATATTGCATGGGGTCACCAGAATGAGCAGATGGCTGGCTGCATAGGAAGAGAGACAGGTTGTGGGCTTTTTATAATAACCATGCATCTTTTGTAGACATTTGGTAAACTTTCAGTAAATACAGCTTTTCAGATTTTACTAGATGAACCTCTAAACTGTTCAAATACCTGGCTAGTTTCTTAAATGTCTTCCAAATATGGATTATTTAATAGAACTGATCTCTTTGGACGTACCCACTTCCATTTCAGACAGTTTTGGCTAAGAACTGTCTTTCTGTCTGTCTGCAACTCGTATCTATCTCACAGTTCTCATCATTTCTCTTTTCTTATCTCATACAAGTTTAATTATTTATTTACTATTTGGTATCTAGGTGGCTTTGTCCGAAGACCTTTTTCAGCATTGATCCAAAAGTACAGAACCAAAAGAAAACAACATGAGTAATCAAGAAGCACGCAATACATATGAATGAATGCAAAACCAAATGTTTCTAAAGGATCTCAAAACAAACATATGCTTTTTGCAGATCCTTATGCTTGCTAGACAGTCTCGTGTAAAAACATTTCATATATAAAATTAACAATAAAATCATAGTTGTTTACAAAATTAACAGTATATAAATAAAACTACATTTTGCATTTAACATTTCAGGGAACAAATAGGACAAAACTTGGGACAAAAGCAGAAAAAGTAAAATTTAGTATTTCAAGGTGACTGTATTGCTACTGTTTGATAGCATATAGTGAATTTACCATTGTCACCAAAAGATTTACACTCAGTTTGCTTGGAATTCAGTAAAATATTCTAGGCTTTTTAATTCAGATGGACATCTGTTCCTTAATGCTGGGCATATTCTCTGGTAGCTATTTTATGATGTAGCTTTCTCCTGGATAATTCTTAGGGAGTAAACCTGGTATTAGATGAGTAGTTTCTGTCTCAAAGGTATGCAATAGCAACTGTTTATTATTTTATGAATAAGAGCACCTATGAGATAAGTTAACCTTTCAGTGGCTGGAAGCTAGATTAGACATAAGAAGTTACAAATAATAATAATAATAATGATAATAATAACAATAATAATAATAATAATAATAATAATAATAATAATATTAAATATTTGTGATTCCTTCTATACAACTTTCCATTTTCCCTTAAACAAAATAAGAGCTGCTTTATTGCTTCAGCCGACAAAATTTTGCATGGCATTTGTAGTCTTACTTTATCTCTTATCTCTAAATCTGGTAATATTCTTAAGGTTCTGCCATAGTAGGATTTCTAGTTGAGTTTTATCATCATCATTTTTTTTACATTGTTTTAATTTTTAGACATCAACAATGCTAGGTAATACATTTTCTTTTCAGCTTTTTACAAATTATCAACAAAACTGACGACAGGTTTAGCCCTTGTAAAGGAGTAGTACTATGTTCCAAAATCATGAACTCTAAATTCTTTCAGCTATTGTAAAGCCTATTTCTCCTAATAATATTCACCATTTTGATACATACCTGCACTTGTCCATTAGGCTGCAAATGTTGTGGACTGGACGCTATTTGTCTTAATTTTCCAGTTGCGCACAAATGATCTGAATTCCTAACATTTGTGTTGAAGACTTGTGCCAGGTATGACATCTTCAAATTTCTCTACAGGCTCCCAGATTCTTTCTATCTGGATAGTGTCACTCAAGAATATAGATTTTAATTTACTAGATTTACTAATCACATTGGCACTTGGATGTGTGTGTGTGTGTGTGTGCAAGCTTGATTATTTTAGGGTACTTTGAATAATAATCTGGATAAACAAGATGTGTTTTTAACTGAAACAAATATGTATATGCTCTGCCATTTGGACATGTTTATACTGTGTATGTTGTCATGTCTTTGAATTACTGCTACTGCAAGAAATGTAAAAGCCATAGCTTGGCAGTATTTGCTCTGAACTGATTTTCTTAGCAATGTACTATACATCCTGTTCTTTTCATCTTATGGTTCCCATGAGTGATATATGTATCCTGTCAAGCATTTGCAGCATTTGCCTTCACAACTAAATGGGATCAATTATTCTATCTGTTCTGTGCATCAAACCTTGGACTTTTACATGTCTCTGCAAAATGACTCTTTCTACCATAGCTTCTACAAATCTGATTAAATGCAATATACCTCTTCTTCTTATAATTATTGCCATACGTAATACATGAATATTGAATTTTAGCTGCACCATACTTTTTTTGCACTTTTTGGCTCTATTTCTCATAATCATTAATTATGCAATTCATTCCTGCTTTATTTCCTGTTTGTACATTTTTTAAACACTTTTATTGAATTATCACTTGTGACATAGGCAAATTTACATTTATGCAAAAGTGATCAAACTGCATTAACAAATTAACATCAGCAGACATTATACTTGACATATATTGCTATATATCATATAACCTAATCAAAATGAAATTATTCAGTTCCTGACCCATGCTTTTTTAACAAGAAACATCTTTATTAAACCATCACTTATGATATAAGCAATCATATTTTTATATAAATGAAAAAAAACTACAGCATCACAATCCCAATTTCAAACATTTTACATCGCAAATCATACTGACACACTCCCAGATGCAAACATTATACATCACTTATAATCTACCTAATCATTTTCAAACATTACATAACTCATTTTAGTCCTGCCTTCTTTTAAACCTCATTTCCCTGTATGTGTTGTTCTCACAATTCCCATTTTTTCCTATGTAGTTTGGTCCTACCCTTTTCTAAAGGTCTCAATTCCAGTTGTTTTATCTCTGTTACTATAGTCACTACTTCTAATATAGTTGGTTTTGATTTTGAATTCCACTTTCTAGTAATTGCTTTTTTGGCAGTCACCATAATTAGACACAGCAAGGCCTTACCATGTCTAGGCAATTCCAATTCTGTATCTGTATCATAGCTCAGAAAAATCTTCTCCCACATCACACCAATCTGCCCACCCAGCATCTTTGACAGTGCATCCTGTAGGGAATCCTTAAAGTCTGCCAACTCACTGCACTCCCAGAAAATATGTTCCAAAGTATCTCTTTCTTCCCCATCATACCTCCAACATTTGCTGTCTACCTGAGGAAAAATTCTCTGGAGTCTGCTTGGACTATAAAAATATCTATGTAAAGACTTCCAAGCAGAAATCCTAAATCTTCCAGATTTTGTTGCATATTTGGGAGACATACATATATCATCCTATTGTTTCTTTGTGAATTGCTTATTCAGTCTTTCTTCCCAATCCTTACTAACATCTTTAGATTAATTCTTATAGTTATCATGCAATATTTTATATATGCTACTAATTATTCCTTTTTTAATGGCAGGTTCTTATATTTGATGCTATATACCCCTACTTCACTGGTTGTTTATTTATGTACCTATTTATTTATTTGTTGTATTTGGTAATTGGATAAGTAGACTGGTTGACAGACCTTTTTTGGCCACAACCCAGTTCCACCAAACAGAAATTACTGTGTCAAATAATTCAATCTGAGTAAAAAAAAATGTAAGTATTTACTTAGAAGCAATTATACATATTACAATGATTATCACAAGAAGAATTCAACAAAGGAAAAAATATGCCCAGTGTTTAATAAACTCCATGTAGGCTTCATGCAAAACCTACACAAAGCTTACATGTCATTGCGCAGGTGAGCAGTTAGCAGCGCACAATAATGATGTGTGGCATACAAGTTAGTTTTCGTGGTTTGCAATAGTGTTGCCAGCCAGGAAACCATGTAAGTAAATTGTAAGTAAATGCAGATGCAGTTTTGTTTAAAGCAGAGCACATACAGTCTGCAGATTTACACGAAATGCCACATTGACCACCTGGGCTTCACAAGACCAACACAATGTGGGGAGATTTAACCAGAAATAAGGACATATTTTCCATAGATGTCACATAGACGTGGTAGAATGAAGCTCAGACATATCTGTCATCCTCTTTTAGCATGAAATGTGGACAAAAGCATACATAATGGGGGACAAAGGCCCAACAATAGGGACAGATATTTAATATTGCACTTCCAAACTTAGAAAGTTGAAAGAATAAATAGGTTGTGCATTAGCATGAACTTTCTGAAGAGAATGAAGTGTGAAACTCAAATGTCAGTCATCAGTTTCTGACTCCACACCACAATGATATGCCAATGATTTGCCGAAAAACAAAAATGTTATGAGGAAAAAAATCACAAATATGAGACAAAAACAGACATTCTGCACCAATCAGGACAGTTAAAAGGTATGCACTCAAGTGTATGTCATATTGGATCACATCACTCCACAGATCATCCCAGTGATATGGCAGAAAGCCACAAATTTGATAAGGAAAACATCTGGACACATTGGGAATATCGGGACAGTTGAGAGGTACGACTTAATTATATGATCCAAACACAGTGCAGGACAGTGTACTTACATTGCAGAGTATTGTGATATCCCATACCTGGCATTCTGTACTGAAGCTGTGTTAATGATCTGTAACAGGACATGGGGCTGTAAAGCAAACTTGGTAAGCTAAAGAGAACTGTGTGTATTGAACAGTGACACACAGATGAATTGTAGGAATGAACACAGGGAAAGAGGACAGGTGAAACTACCTAATGTACAGCAGAGGAGGGAATGTCAATGGAAGGTATTTGTAGCAGCAACACCAAGCATATAACTATATGGTACAGTATGGGCTGTACAGTTAAAATGTGTTCTCTGTGACTGTCACACAAAGTGACATAACTATGAGGAGTATGCCTGTGAGATGATCATCTTTGCATGAATAATGCAGTGGACATCTATCAGAGATCTGCTATCCAGTTGGGGTAGGGTGCATATTGTGAAGTTGTGCAAACTGAGAACTGAATATGAGTGTACTCTCAACAGAGGTCTCCAGCAGGGTGAGCACAGGTAAAGGATCATGGAATACATTACAAGAACCAACCACAATCATGGAAAACAGCAGAATAATTCCACCACTAATTCCATGCCTCTGACATAGCATATGTGATGTGGTGTGGCAAGACATGAACTTACACACACACACACACACACACACACACACACACACACACACACACACACACACACACACACTTGAACAACTATTATGATACATCCACACTTTATGAGGGTAATCATCCACACTGTCCGGGCACTGTAATATCTGCAGGAGGTGTTAGGAGGGACACTGCTATACCTATATGTGACAGTATGGGTAATACAGGCTCGTTGCCATGTGTGCATGGAAAATATATATATATATATATATATATATATATAGGGTTACTATTAAAATCTCGAAAGTGAAAAAAAGAAAGGTACTTATGAGCAAAATATTTCGCCGAAAGTACGCAACACCTAATGGCCTTAATGTCGAAAAACAGCTGTTAATGCCAAAAATGTTGAACACAACATTTTCTGCACTTAACAGCAATCCCAACCTTCCCGTAACTCCCTAACTAGGAAACCTAACATCCCGTGACCCCCACACCCCCCTAATTATCCGAGATCGCACTACAGTGAGGAAAGGGATGTATTTCCCTTATCGCACTGTACTGCAATCCCTGTACATAATCAAACATTATATTTGTGAATGCACAGACCATTCACAAATATTCCATTCGATTACATGGCTGGTACACATATGAACTATTTGAACATCTGTAGTTCAAATAGTTCATAGGCATGCAATGCTATGCCAACCTTTTAATAGTAAACCATATATATGCATGGCACAATCCACACTATCACAAAAGAGATACATGCCATTAATGTTATCAAACACCTATGTATGTAGTGTGTGCATCAGCAGAACAGATAGCACTCATGCATCTGGTGTAACAACTTGATTGGTGTTCCACCCCATCAGACAGTATATTCTCCAGAAAGAATACCTAGCTATTGCAAATAAGTTGTAAGACATCCCACTGTGACAAAGGTGGTACACTTCAATCGCACACCACTGGAAGATGAGTACAGAGAAGAAGGGTGCTTTGTATATAGCTACTGATGTGATGAAGGCTGGGAACCATGAAGATATTATGGCTTCTGATATGCATGTCCTTCACATACCCACTTGTGTTGCATTCAAGGGAGTAGTCAGCACTGTGACCACATGCTGTTGGAGGTACCACTTACCCTCTATCCCAGGACATAGGTCACATACCTATTGGTCTGATTATATGGTGTGATGTCCACATTATTCTTGGGTGGTATGTTTGTTTCCTGATTCAGCAAATCCCTCCATGTTTCTTGCCAATGCAGGTGTTGTCATGGCTGTGGTAGCAGTTTTTGGCATGTATTGATACTGTATTATAGTAATATCACAGTTAGAATCAATGATTGTCCACAAGCTGTAGTCCTTCAGGTAGCTGTTTGGACACAGCATGTGTAAGTTATCTGTAAGTCATCTGTGAAGTCCATCACTTAACTAACGGGCAAAAAAGGGCCTAGTAGACACCATTGATGTACTGACCTGATCACCGGACCAGAGATATAGGTCACGTCACACATGTTAATATAGTGAGATGCCATGTATGTCATACCCTGGTCTAACCATTTGGTGATATGTAGCGGTTTATGGCCACATGTGACACTGCTGCTTGAATACCACACTATGACTTTTTGTCAAATGCCTTCACCTGTTTAAGTTCCACAAGATGATGCTGTTGTCATCATGCATGGCCACGATGACCTCTTTGAGGATATTGAGCAGATGTAACGGACCTGATGTAGCATTAACAACTCACACAGGTCTAGTGCTTACACCAGGAATATTCTAGTGTACATGTAAAAGAGATCTATGATGACATGTTGGTCTACCTCACAGTCAAGGTGAGTCAGGATGTCTCTATACATGCATACATCAGGTGCTTCCTCCAGCTCAATTGGATGCATGTTGATGTACACCCTTGTATGGGAACATAAGCTGTGTGGAGGGTATGTTGAACTATGTATTCAACTGTATCAAGAAGGTGTATGTGCTGAGTCATGTCATAAGTGATCTGTGATGTTGTCACAGCCCACTGATTCCATGTGATAGGCCTGGATGAAGATAAGACAGTGCATACTGCCTATTGTGATCTGGCCTAGGGTTTTGACACAATTCCCCATGCAGGTATCATTGAGAAAACCTCCAAGTTGTTATTTATGCAATCACTGAGTCCACCAATGGTGATAACATAGTACAGAAGGAGCTGAATAGTGACAAAAGCACATGATCTACAAATAAATGCAGAGATGTGTTTGTAATGTCCACCTGAAAAGTGGAATTCCATGTTAATCACAGCATTGAAAGCAGTCCTGTTAAGCAGAAAGCCAGTGATGCAAACACTGGGAGCACATATAAATGCAATGCTTGCATATGTACAATTTGTCCACTTGGGGGTACTTTTGTTTAGCGAATGTGGTACAATCAATATTGAACCAATGCGTAGATATGGTTTACATTTAAGTTGTTGCTATATACATTCATCCATTAGCATTCGATTCATCAAAGTGGTTGGATCTATATATTTTAAAAGATCATAAGATGGTATCCAGTACAAAAGGAAAAAAGTAAGAAAAAGTTTTGAATATGTTGTGATCAACACGGCTTTTGCCTTGGTGTCAGTAACTGGGAGGTATGTTTACATATTAATGAGTTTCACAATATTCAGATGCCATTGGATAATTTAAATGTTTAGGTTAGTATATATTGTGATGTTAGTAATTTTATGTTTGTCTGATGAAGTCTGTATGGAATAGATGAAAAACGCAGTGATTCGTTAAGCATTTTGCCATTGTTACTAGTTACTCAATAAATCTTGGTTTTTAACGGTTGGAAGTCCGGCGTTTTGTTTCTACCTCCTGTTGCAAGTTTTTTTCACACTCGTATATCCTTATATCTGGATATTCCTTTTTGGAGCAAGATAATACTGAGTTTAAATACAGCTGTATCTGATAATTTTAAGAACTTTTGTATTACCGTTGCTGCGTGTTGGTGTGCTATGCACACCATTGCACAATAATGCAATACAAAATGAGGTAGATTAGGCAGTGGTGAAATGGGGAGCACCCAGGCAGAAGAACAGAGGGAAAGCAGGGCAGGAATGTGCAGGAGGGAGGTAGGAAAGAACCATAGCTATCCATTTCTTTAAGAGTGTAAAGTGACCATATGTGCAAAATATTAACTCCAAAGAGAGGGGTGAACACAAAACAATCATGTTATATAGCCAAATGGATTGAATCAAGTGTGTCAAGAAGACACGTTTGTGAAATGGAGAGCTATTTATGGGACTAGGAGGGTTTGTTGGACAAGTGCCCATTTTTTTTTTGACAGAGAGAGGAATGTTGGGGAAGGGATGCAGGTATTTCTGGGTCAGGTAAGTTGGGTAGGTTAGGAAGCAATTGCAAGCAGACAAGAAGAACAAGGCAAGAGACAGGAGCAGTGATGGACACAAAAGGTTGGGGGAAGCCATGATTTAGCTGAGGGTGGAGAAATCCAAAACCCATCATCAACAAGCTGGGTGACAGTGAGATTAGACTCCTCAACCACTGGAATATCATCACTGTCACCTCAGTCCGCCACTAGCTGAAGTACTTAATATCTCATTCTCCTCCTACTACTGCACAAAATAAGGAAGAGAAGTGTCTCCAGCTGGCGTAGGCATGCACCAACTGTGTGGATCACAACCCTACACACCATCCCTGGTATCTTGGGCTGGATGATAAAATCACCACCTCCACTACTGCTCCTGGAAGGTACCACTGGCCTAGCCTCTGTGCAGGACTACCTGAGGGGGCAGGTAGTACAAAGGCAGCAAAGGTGGTACTGCCAGACTGTTTCCCAAATGTGCTGGGCAATGTTGCTGGAGCCGGAGGAAGTGGCTGGCAGATCCTGTGGGGCAGGCCTACCCTGCTGTGATGTGGAGCATTTAGTGATGTGGTATACATGGATGATATGAACACATTTTGATGACACATAAAATAAAACAAAAAAATAAAATAAAATAACAAAGAGATAAGGGTTGGGGTGAGAGGAAAAAAGAGAGAAGATTAGTACCTTCTTTTGTGACGTACAATGCATTAATTCAATTATTTGACTCTATTATTGCAACCTTTACTTTTAAGGCTACCACCTCCTAACAGATAACTTTTACTTTTAAGACTACCAGCTCCTAACAGATGCACACTATACTACAAACTGCAGCAAGTACTCTTTGACATGTGCATATATTGCATGTATGCTTGCTCCAATTATACAGATTACAGTTTACAGCAGGGCATGTGTCCCACTGGCATAGAGCTTTTACTTTAAACCTTTAAGTTGCACATAATGGATTAATTTATGGTATTGTATGGTTGGAAGTGTGGTATTTTAACCCACAACATCTGACTAAAGTCTAATATTGTACTCTAGGTTTGTGCTTCAGACTAATGCATGTATACTTGATTTTACAGTTGAGATATGCATGTTCAATTTGATGCAACTCTACAAAATACCATAAAAGCTATCTTTAACTTTTAATGTTACAATAGCACTATTCTTCTGCTGCATACATACCACATTTCCCTCATCCTTGTCAGTCTAGGCCAATGGGTTCTTTCATTGACCTCCCGGTCCATGGCTGCTGAGGAAAAAAACAGAATACCATAATGAATACCAATCTTGTCTCATTCAGCTTTTAAGTCTTACAAGTAATCTCTGTAGTTGATACTTACATAGTTGTGGGATGTCTGCAGTCCTAAATTCCTCAATCCAAGCATTCAGGGTGTCCCTCTTCCCCCTCCATATGCCATTATAATGATGACTATTTTTGTCACCAGTGTGCAGGATACCGGTGGCACTGGATACAACCCAGGCTAAACTATCCCAAGCTTCTGACTTATTCTGGGAGCCAGAATAGTCCGCTTGCAGATGCCTGAAACTGTGGCTCTTAACTAGGAGTGCTATAAAAATCTTGGACTCCTGGACACCCTGATTCTGTGCCCTAAACCTCACACCTTCTCCACAAATGCCAGCCTTGTCTACCATGGATCAAGAGCAATGGTGAGTGATTGTTTCCCACCAATTCCAGTTATCTTATTTACTGGGAGTGTGCACACTGTTTGAAAATGTTGTGCTCTACTTACCATCCCACAAACATGGTGCTTGGCAGTGCACACCAACAAGCACAGCATTTGAGCAATGGTAAGCAGAGCACATCTGTGCCAAGCAGTGAGATATTACATATTTGTAGTTGCAATTTCAAGGTTATTGGATATACAGTCAGTCATGTCTGTGTGTTAGGCAAATGTGAAGGCTATGCCAGTTGAAATAAAAGTATACTTACAGGAATATAGTACACAGTATACCCACAGTCATACATCTGACAATAAATGTGATAATATATAGATATATACAGAAATAAGTGACACAATACTAGTATCTCAGCCCTCATACATATAATTCATACCAACTCCACTATGTCAAGTGTTATACATGAGAGTGACTATAATGGGAAGAGGAACAACAGTAAATGTGAATGGAATATGCTGTAGTCAAACCCAGGACCATGTCTATGGTAGTCCTACACTTACATCTGTTTCCACAAAAAGGTTGAGAAAATATTTGGCTAAGTTGCAGTTCATTGCTATAAACTGCAATGTCAGAACAGTCAAAGGTTGCACACCCTGTAGTAGAACCCAGAACCAACTGTACTGTAGTCCTACTCTTACACTTCCTACCACATGATTAGTTACATGACATTCCTTATTTTACAGACCATTCTTTAGGTCTCACTGTTAGCTGCAATGCAGCATTGCTTAATGAGTTTGTGCAAAGCCCAGTAGTATTAATTGAATGCATCTGGTTTCTATTTTTGGCTATCTGGGTTCTGTCTGCTTCCTGGGTGGGCCAGTTGTCCAGTTTCCACACTGCTGCACTTCATGCAAACCAAGCCAAACCTGACATTCATTTTTCACAGTCTCCTGTGCTTGTGCTAAGCAGCTCATTGAAAAAACACTGGCCATTATAAAAAAAAATAAATAAAACAAAACAAAAAGAAAGAAATAAAAGGGTGAGGTAGTTTAAATGAGGACAGGCAATTTATGACATACACACTAGAAACTCTCACTCCAATGCACCTTCAGAACACAGGATGGGTGGGTTATCCCTCTTGGCCACACAAACAGCTTTGCAGGAAAGAACTTCACTCAATACGTACACAACCAACTGCAACAGCATCTACAGTGATATCAAACCATACAAGTGTTATCTGTACATTTATTAGTTTTGGATGTAGAGCACCTAGTGATTATATAACCTATCATGATTATTGTTTTCAAATATACAGCTCTATCTTACATTTCTGTGTTTGTTCGCCATTCTTCATTTATCTGAGCAGTAATCTGAGAGTTGCAGTGTGTAAGCCATTCTGTAACATTGGTCTCAAAAAGTATGAGAATGTTAAGTGGAAATAATATCATATGCAGTTACCAACAAATGAAAGGCAGGTTGTATGTTAAGGAACACTACCTGTGACTTGTGTACTGCTTACTTACATTTCAAACCTTACATCTAACTCTTTGTAGTTCTAACCTGACACACCCATTGGAAGTAAGGTGGCCTGCAGTGCCATTGTTTTTTTCCTTCCTCCATACACTAAACTGTCACAGTTGCAACCCACTAAAACTAAACACTGAAGCATGATATTTAAATCCTTACATGGATCCAATTTTTGGGAATTCAGCAATTCTAATGAATTCACACCTAATTTGCATATTCACCATGCTAAAGGTCCTAAATCTACATCATATAAAAAGGCAACCATGTAGCTAGGCAAACTGATGGCAAGGAGACTTGTTTATGTTGAAAAGACTGCACATAACACTATTATTTCATTATATACCTGTACAGAGGAGTACTGGACTTCAGAAGGTATGCTTCCATTTGGTCAGCTACATACTTCATATGCTGGATGTATTTTAAGAAAATCCTGAAGCAAAGGAATTTATATTTTGTTCTGTATGCATAACTTAGAAGTGTGCTGATGGCATGGCATGTTTCCCAAGCCATTTCAGAGGTATACATGATTGCCAAATACATGAAAATGGAATGTGGTGTGATAAATATGTGCAAATGGTTCAGGGACAATTCCTTTGATAGAACATTTAGCATTTCAAAGATTTTTTTAGCAAAATGTTTAATTTCCCTGTTCATGTTGTGGGTGGGGAGGAGCAAAGGTGAATTAATGTTATGGCACAAACAAGGATGTGTTGCTGTTGTTACTCTGCTTGTTTTGCATCCTGCCTGTTGTTCATATTTCACATATGCAGACTGTTGTATGTTTCTACAGGGGGTAATACTGACTGTCTACCTCTTCTGTTTTATCTGGAAACATTTATTCAGTGCCTATGTGATACTTATTTATATTAACCTTTTGTTGTCTTGTAGGACACCTAGAAGTATGCCACTCAGGGGTATCAATCCTTGGAGACCCCCTTCAGTGATTATGAGAACCAGGTCATTGTGGATGCTTTTAGACAACATGGTGCTTTTCTGGAAAGGTGATGGGTAGATATGGCATGTAGGATGCAAATTTGGCAACAGATAGTTGCTGATCTGAATGATGTGGGTGACCATGGCAGGAAATATGAGAATAGAGGAGAGCAGGTGCAGTGGACCATGACCAGATGGGTACTGGGGGAGGGCATGCTAGGGAACCACCACTAGCACCCAATGAATAGTTCCAGGCCAATATCAGGGATCCAGACAGCTCACAGTAGAGTGTAGTACAGCATATCCTGGATGTGAGAACAACAGTGTAAGAGACAGCAAGCATGTCTCAGGAGGAGCTTCCATTTAGGCTTTGTTATCTCAGCCATTGAACACTGTTGTATAGTAAAACAATTGAAATCAATAAGTTACTTCTGTGCCACATGAATTTTTATGGGGGGTTAGATTAAAGTACAGTTAGCATAGGTTTGAGTTGACAGCCATATCCTTGTTGGCAGTATAGTTAAGCAACATATAAAGGGGCAGAAGTATTACCACCTGTGTTACTTTTAATTGTGATGATGTTGCCCTTATCTCTTGCTTAACTTTTTCCAGTCCATCCAGCTTGCAGAGGACTCTCTCATCTGCAGATGGTAAGCCAAACATTTTTATGTCACTACTGATGAGCAATTGAAAGAAATATTTTAGTGTGTGCTGTAGATGTCAGGCCTGTTTTGTGTATTGCTATACTGTCTGTAATAGTGGCACCACTGTTAGTTTGTTAACATATAGTGGACTAAAGCATTGTAGGTATTATTTTTGTTTTCTGTGTTATTTTGCTTTTTATCACAGGTGATCATGGCAGTGAAAGTATGGGCCCTATGCCACCTGATCTCAGTTTATCAGCAAAATCTGATGATGATGGTGTCCAAACTGAGGCACAGTCTGGGGGAGCAAAGCTGAACCTGACACTGAGGTTGATATACAGCCATTCCCTGCAATTCCATCAGACACAGCCAGTAGGCATATGCCTATCCATTCCAATGAAACCACAGATATTGGACAGGTGGAGGCTGAGGCCATTAATCATGGAGGTGTGGTTACTATGTCTTCATTGCCTGTTGAAACTGGCCATAGCCAAATTGTGGGAGAAGCGCCACACAGGAGGGTTGATAGGAGTACTTGAAGGGGGCCTGCTGTCCCTCCTCTACCTGGTGTAGGTGTCTCTTCCCGTGCCACTCAACATATGTTTAGGGCCATCATGGAGGCACTTGCATATTCCCATAGATGCTCCAGACAAATGCTCAGGGTTGTAGATGTGGCTCAGGCTGACATGGATGTATGCCTCCATTGTGTTGCTGATTCCATGGATCGGGTGAATGACACATTGGAATGTGCAGTGTCTGTGATGGAACATCGGCTGGGAGAAGAATGGCATACTTGTGGGTGTAGGTCAGCCACATCATCTGCTGTCATTCAATGTGGCCTTGTCTGATCAAGCTGTCATAATGGTAGTACTTCCACTGCACCATCAGTGAGTGTGCTGTCCACACCCAGATGTGGCAGGCCATGGGGTGTGTTTCTGGGTGTCCCTGTAAAGGGAGCATATCCAGCAGACATAGGTCACATTCAGAAAGCAGCACTGCAGCTGGAAATGGGCATGGATATGCCAGAGCTACTCCTGGCAGACCCAGTTCTTATGGTTGGAGATGACAATGCTGAACTGCCACCTCTACCATGCATGGTTCACACCTGTCCAACATACCAAAATATAGAGCTAGCATAGATCTTGGCTGTGTCCATGCAGACTCTCACACACCAGTTTCATCTGGAGGACCCCTACAGATGCACACACACACACAACAGTTACATTGTTCAGCCATGCAGCTTCAAACACATTTTGTATCACTGGTCATTTGGTGGTTTATCCAGATGTCTGCCAGCTTCTCTTTGTTACTCACACACACTCACCGACGTTTGATGTCAGCCTAGGCCGCCAGCTCCCGTACATAACACCCTGCGCAAGTGATGATAACTGTGCTACATCTGTTTTCTGTCTTTTGGATTCAGGGATACATAAGCTTTGTGCCTGATGCTTAGTACATCTACATTTGTGGTGTTGAACTGCCAATTTTACCTTTGACTTATGCTGGCCTTGGAAAGTTGCACATCTGATAGCATCAAAATTTTACAACATTATTGTGACTGATGTTGTGAGGGTTGTGAAGTTAGAAACTTCAATGCATATCATTGCTTTCTAACCCCTCTCTTTAATGCATTTCCATTACAAATGTATGGTGCTAAACTGGGCCATGCAGTGACCATCACTACATTTCAGGGGTATGACTGTGTGAATCTTTGATGCCTGAGGCCTACTACTTAATAATGAACAAATCTAAGTCACACTAGTCTATGCTGCCATATACTTAGATCATTACTTTACCAATCTCCCACCTTTTACTTGCTTATAGTGCCAATGAGTGTCTTACAAGGATATGCCACTCATTCCTATCATTACACAATACACTCCAGGTTCAAGACTTAACTTGTAAATGCAGCAGTTGACATGGTTGTAGTTCAGGGCTGAGTCTGTCTGACACAAGCAATACACAGCCAATACATTGATTGGTAATGGTTGTGTGAGTTGCCTGGCATCAATGTTACCATATGTATGTGAGTAGGAGGAAGGTTCTAGGCCCCTAGGTGGTGAGTGAGTGTTCTATGCATTATCCCTTGGCCAATGCAAGGGCATACAGAGCACACCTATGTCTGCCTACATCAGCAACAGATGGTGGTTCCCCCTCGCTGCCTGTGCTGACCGTGGCATTGGTGGTGAGATGTGAGCCCCTTCCACTTGCTGATCCTGCTGAAGCTGTTTCCTCAGGATTATGTTGTATAGCATGGCACATACTATGAATATTTCTGTACATGTCCATGGATTGTACTGTAGGAGTCCCCCAGATGTATCTGTGCACCAGAACTGTGACTTCCACAGCCCAAACACACACTCTTTGATATTTCTGATTTTAGTGTATGCCTCATTATGGTGTTCTTCCATGGGTGTGTGTGCATTTATGATGGTTGTCATCAGTTATGGTTCCAGTGCATAGCCGGCATCCCCGAGTAAATGCACTGTGGAATATCCCCCTAGCAACATCTGGTACAGTTGAGAGGTATGCCAGATATGTGAGTCGTGGTAACTGCCAGGGTTGCCAGCACACCCTTTCAAGATAATTCCCTTGGGATTACAAACAACTTAGTACTTAATAGAGTGGTAGCCCCTTCTGTTTATATAGACCCTACCCTGTATCCTGGGTGGTGCCTTCATTTCTATATGTGTGCAATCTATGGCACCCAGTACTTCAGGGTAGTGTGCACCTAGTATTACATGGTAGAATTCCTGCATACTTCTGGCCTTCTCCTCAAAACTACAGGGGAAATATATGTGGTCACTGGCAAGTGGGTGCACAGCATTCAGTAACTGGTGGAGGATCCTGGATGCTGATGCCCATGACACCCCTAGCATGTCCTCTGTTCATCTCTGAAAGGTACCTGTAGCTAAGATTTTAGGGGCTACACATACTTTTGTCTCCACTGAGATGGGTTCCCTTGGGTTGGCTCTGGCTTTGAGTTGAGGACACCAGAGGTTACAGAGTTCCTGTAGTATTTCCCTGTCCACCCTATAGTGCTCTACAATTTCCACATCATGTAGGTTGTGATAAGTTAAACAGGGCCTGAAAACACTTCTCCTTCTTGCTCTAGGCCTATTAGCAGCAGCAGCAGCAGCATTGGCTTCAGCTTGTAACACATAAAAATATATTAAAGTAGCAGCTGCCCCTAACAGTCTGTCCTTGTAGAGTCCTTTCCATGCCTGTATTCCAGATGTTTTGGAATTCATAGAAAAAAACAGCATGGAGTCAACACTGATGCTTTATACCTTGTTGAACAGCTCTACCATGTTGGATTGGTTAATTATCATGCAATTCAGCTGCATATGCTATAATTAGCATGCCTGTTTGTACATGGTTTACACATGGGTGCGCACGTCTACACAGCCCTTACTGAATCTAAAATTGTCCATGCTCTTGTGTGCATCATGCCACAATGTGCACACTGTGGAAAAAGACTGCGTAGGCTTCATTGAATCCTAGGGATGACTGCATAAACATTTGAAACAATATTTACGATGAGTAATTTGATGAGTAGCTTTTGCAGGGAGAACAATGAGGCACTTAGTAGTGGTTGAGCAAGAAACAATATTGATACAAGTATTCATTTAATAAATGCAGATTCATGCAATGCATTTTTCACTGTAGAGGCAGCAAGTATAGGCTATTGCAGTTTCACTCACTCCCCTTACATGTTTAACTTTTAATAAGGTTATGTCTTCTTCTCTTTATAGTCCCCCCATATTTGATCATTTGTTATACCACAAATTCATTTTTTAATTAATAAATTTTTCATTGATACTGTGAATTTGCTAAACTATAGGATTTATAAGTAAATCTCAATTCATTAGGTAAGTTACATAAGCATTTGAAGTCATTGCAGGGCATCATGACTTTATAATAATAACAATAATAACAAATTTATTTTAGGCTCTCAATAATTTCTGACCTTCTCACTAATTAAAGTTGTTTTGTCTTTCTCCTCTTCATTATAGAAAAAGGATTAAATGTCTTCAAGTCTTCTTCTCCACTGACATACAGAAATGTAACATGCCTTTTCAGGTTTCACTGTGATTTCATCCACAGTGAAGAATGTTCCAAACTTCTGGATCCAAAGTTTCTAGTTTGCTGAAAAATTAATTATAATGAGAGAATTCTTGTTGGTTACAGCTGAACAATTTTCTCATAGCATGTTATACTTCTGTAATTTAAATGCATAAACTGTTTAAAAGAAATATGTGCATGTACATGTGAATGTGTGAATGCCTGTGCAAACACATACATCTGTGCATGTATTTTTTTTTCACTTCTAACACCATGTAACACTTAGACATTCATAAGGATGCCAAACAATCAATATGGAAACTATGGTTGTGCTACCAGCTTCCATGAGTCCCTTACTCTCACATAAGTATATCATGTGACATACAGCTTGCAGTAGTTAGACTGTAGGGATTCACCTAAAACCTCAGAGTGAATGGCAGAAATGAAAATATCATGTGAAACCTTATTGGCACTCTAACATGTTTATGAAAGACATATAGGAAAAGACTACAGAGTCACTACTGAAGGTAAGAATCTCGACTGTATTGAAGACAGAGAAACATGTCTTAAAAAGCAATATGGTTTCATGGGATATGGCCATAATAAATACATCTAACTGAACAATCTTTTGACAGTATGCTCACTTATTTCAAAGTTGTCTACCTTCTCAAAGCACTATTCAAGAGCACCACATCATGTATTCCATCTCATCATATTTCAAAGCTGTCTATTTTCTAAAAAACACGACATCATGTATTCCACCTCATCAAAAGTTTTGTTCTGTTCTTGTAAGATTAGTTATATATTACTGCCTGGCTTGCATGCAGTAGAAGGATGTAGTCCTGATTTTGATCCAGATGCCTGGATTTTTTCAGCAGATCTGGAAGTGGTGTAGCCAGGCAGGAAAGGGAAGGGGGAGGAGTGAAGCATCTTGGCCTATTTGCCTCTCTTTGGAAGAAGGTGGAGGTTTTTTGCACTCAGATACGTACAATGCAGTCCAGTTTCCCTGTTGGAGACTAGGGAGACCGATGCTCATGCTGTGAAGGGAGCGACAGGGCTGCTTTGAAAGAATGCCCCTTACAGAAGTGAGAGAACATCCTCCATTATTAGTCCTTTATCCAATCCCCTCCTGGTGCCTCCCCAGTTGTCGGCATTATTTGGGCTTGGAAGAAAATGAAGAAGCTTGGCTTTTAGAAAGGGAGATCGGGGTAGGGAGTTGACATAATGGTTAAGGTGTTTTCCTCACAAACACAAGGAATAGGGTTTGCTTTGGACTTTCGGAAGGGAATTTTGCAAGGCTTAAAATGGCTCACAGGGGCAGCTAACCTACTACTTACCCATAAACCCATCAACCTAAAGCATTGACCCATCCTTGATAGCTACCTGGATGAAGATGTCTCTCAATATTTTCCCATTTGGTGAAGTGAACAAATGCGTTTTATAGAATAAAAGGTCTGAGTCCCAGCAGAACCAGGTACAAATGTAAAATGACAGTATTGAGATTGAAACTTTAAGAAAAGGGGAGCCCCCCCCCCACACACACACACACACACAGTTCTTTAGGCCTGTTTTTTTTATATATCTGTGATTGTGCAGCCTTAAATCAGTGTATACAAAAACCAGCAGGAAGGACAAATGATGTCATCACACATACGAAGGGTGTGGCCTTAAGCAAAATCATATTATTCTCTACAGCATAGAACATCAAAAAGTGCATTTAAACTGTTTTTTTTTTCAATCTTCATTAGCACCTATGTGGTGTGGAACATCACATCTCTTCCAGTCTAGACATATCCTTACATTCCAGAGCATTTTCTGAAAAATCAACTTCTAAACATAAGATAAGCAAATGTAAATATTTTGTGAACAATAAACACTATTAAAACTGTACCAATAGTAATATTATCAGTAAGAAGTGCTCTTTGCAGTGATAATAGACAGTGCATTCATAGTCTTTCTTGAAATATTATAATATATTATTAATTCACACAAACCCAGAATTGCATTTTTTGCCAGACTTTCACAGACAAATTGTCATATATTGGAAAATATACAACATAGGCATATATTGCGAGAACGCTATGGTTAATCACATACAAGCTTTTACATGACAGCAACAAATTCTTCTGTGAGTACATGTTTCTTTACATATTTACAGAAATATGAAAACATATGCTTAATTTTATAATTAGTATAAATAACACTAAATATCTCTCATGATGTGCACATTAAAGTGTAGATATCAAAGACAGTTTTCTTCAACAACATATGAGGTTTTACCTAATGCCATGTAGCAGTTTGTAAGTCACTTAGTTTTTGAAATATTAAGTACATATGGAAATATCATTTATTTTTAAAATTACTAACAAACAACTAACAATATTTCAAGTGCAATATGATATAAATATACATTGGCGATGAATTTTCCTGTTTCTTACTATGATGTTTTGCACCATACCTCTCAACAGCATGTAGGTCTCTCAGTTATGAAAGTATGATTATAAATATGGAAATATGAATAATTAGTAGCAAGCGGTGATTAATTTCTCCAATGCAGGACATCCCAGGCTAACAGTTTTACTGTCATTTTGTTAATAAATCCTTGCCCTTTCTAATATTGCCTATTATTAACTGGTTAGATCCTTAGTTAAAGAAGCCATAGCCAAAAAAGATCTAGATGCCATAAGGAGCTATGGGTGTTAACTGAAAGTATGCAACAAAGATGCTATAGGTGTGAGTGAGTTAAAAGCTTAGGTTTTTGTAAACATTATATGCCAAGGTGTACAGATCTTGACACCACCTCTGTGGTTTGCTGTCCAGACATTAAGACATTTCATACAAATAAATTGCTTTAATGTCAGATTTCACTAAGTGACTGGAAGCCTTAAGGTGACTTACATACTAATAAGTTTTTTGCATGTATGCATGTGTGTAAATTGTGCATCAGTGTGGACTGTACATTAATGTGTTCCTGCAAAGAGAAGTGCATCAGTATGATAACATTGTATCAGAGGAAAAAGAAAGTAGCAGCTCTGTGAACTTATCTACTGTGCCTTAAAATCTGGGCAGCACTCTGTATTGTCAGGCATTTAAATGATAGGTACACATGAAGAGCAATAATTCATAAACATCTAAGAGTGATTAATGGGATCTACTTGGTAGAAGTCTCCTATTCCCAGAAGAAATGTAACATCACTGAATATGTGTAAGACTAGGCGTAGCTGTAGTAGCATCTTACTTTGGATTTTACTTCACATAAACATTAACAGGAGTCAGTTACCTTTTTCTATTTTATCCAAGGTTTATTTTAATTATTTATTTGCGTATTTTTGTGCACAACATTAAATCTGATGGTATTGATCAGCTATAGTATAAAAACTTCCCCAGACAGGCTGAACAGACAATTCACCTGGATAAAGTGGAGCCCAAAAAGTATCGGTAGAGTTAATTGTCTGTATGTCTGTTTTGGGTGTCTTGTACTGTTCCATTTACCCCATGGATGGCTTTATGAAATGAACAATGGTTAGTGATAAACAAAGAGAACCAAATATTCCCGATAAACTTCCTTTCTATATGTGTTTTGTTAAATGTTTAGCATTCATTCATTCATTGGTTAACCAGAAAACAGACATAAAGAAGTCTGATAATAGCCTAGTTCAACTTCAGCACAACATTTGCATGCTGCCACTCTAAATAGGTGATTACATTTTAGAGTTTTGTTACAGGTCATTAGAGAAAGCACTGACCTGACAATAGGATAAAAAAGAAAACAGAAAGGACTGTATCTCAAAATAAGGATAGTTAAGAGCAAGGAACCAGAAAAGCAGTACTTGGATACTCTTTGTAGCACAGCACAAGGTTTGGAAGAAAAGTATAGCTTTTTTAAGATGCACAGTGATATGCAACAGTGATGATAAGAATGTATAACATGATGAAGACTTAGCTCGCAAATATGCAAAAACTGCTTAACACATGACAGTTTATCTTTAATGAAAAAATATATTCAGTAAACTAAACCTCAGTCAAAGAAGATACAAGGTAGGAGAAGCAGTAACAACAAAAAGTTAAAAAGGTATCTGTAGCTGAAGGTTTGCTTGTTAGACATCATTAAGTAAGAGTAGTAAGGTAGAAAACAAAGAAGAAAGGCTTACAGAATTGTATGATATTATTTATATGAGGACAAAAACAGGTAGAAACAATTCAGAAAAGGGCAGCGACACTGGTGGGTATTGCCACTTAACAAGTAATAAAAAAAAAAGAATTGAGGTTAACAGGTTAACATTTATGCTGGCACAGCGGCATATAGCTCACTCATAGTACCTGTTCTTTCATTTGTCTCCTGGTTGGGGCATCTGCATATCCCTTTTAGCTTATTTAGTGCATCAGTTTCCTACCACATTTCAAATATATTCTGCAGGTGAACTGGTGAGCTTCCAAATTATTCAAATTTGTATGTGCAGTGTATGAGTGCGTGTGTGTGTGCGTGTATGTGTGTGTGTGTGTGTGCGTGTGTGTGTGTTTGTGTGTGTGTGTGTGTGTGTCTGTGTCTATATATGTATGCGTGTGTATGTGTGTACATGTGAGTGTGCATTTGTGTGTTTGTGTGTGTGTGTGTGTGTGTGTGTGTAAATATATATATATATATATATATATATATACATATATATATATATACACATATACACACACATATACACACACACACACACACACACACACACACACACACACACACACACACACACACACACACACACACATGCATGTGTGCATCCATAAAGCAATGGACAAGCATGCGATTCAGAATGTTTATTGCCATGCACCCACTGTGTGTGAAGACTGGATCTAATTCCTGCATGACCCTAAATAGGATGCTGATAATCAAGAAAATTAAGGAATGCATGAATGAAATAATTAAAATTATATTTTTAAAAGGATGTGATAGAGACATATTAGAATCATTAAATACTTGCAAGGGAATATAGAGACAGAGTGTCAAACATTTTTCAAAAAAGAATGATATATAAAAACACGAGAAATCTTTGATAACTGATAAAATAAAGTAGAGCAGATGCAAAGCATTTTTTCAGAAAAATGTTACTGGATTATTAGAATAGTCTTTCTGAATGAGTTCTAAGGTCAGAAGCAATGACAAATTTTATAAATGCATGCAAACTGATTTTTATGAAGGGTGGAGGAAAGTAAGCTATATGATGACCAAGATTTTAAGCCTATCCGTTATATGGGTGAACACAGAGAACAGGGTGAGCAAAGTGGTTAGCTAGTGTCAAATTAAGTTTGCCTAATTAGGGACCAATTCATCCAAAGTACAATAGTACTGTAGAATATTGTGATATGGCAAGTGCACAGGGCAAATGACTCTTATGCATACTGTCTTAAACAAACATTCCCAGATGGCTCTCATGTCACAAGGAATGTCACATTTTCCATGAAAATATAGGCTTGTATAAAGAGTTTTTCCTGGAGCTTTGCTCAGAGGAATTTGGCAGGGGAATAGCTAGTTGGAAACAAGCTCTTAATATTTAACTCCTGCAAGGGAAATAGAAAGAGAGAGTTAGAGAAATGGCATCAGCTGCACTTCATAAACAGATTTGATATATTTAGTAAACAACCCATAGTTCTCATGCTTTAAAAATTTATGGGAAACATGTTTTTAGAAGAAACATCTCAGGAATTTGTAGAGACTTATTATTAAACCATGCATACATAGAGGTTCTCTTTGTTCAGATACACTGTGTGCACACAACAGCAGCAAGTTTTAGATTCAGTAAGTACCACGTAGAGCTATGTATGCCTGTGCAAACAAGGTAAACACTGTGGAATGCTGATTACAGCATAAGCAGCTGAGCTGTATGCTAATTAACCACTCCAACTCATTGGAGCTATTCAACAAACTATAAAGCATCCATGTACACTCTGTGCTGGTTTTTCCTGCAAATTCCAAAACTTTTGGAATACAGCCACGAAAAGGAGTCCACACTAACAGAATGTTAGAGGCTGCTGCTGATTTAATTCATTTGTATGTGCTACAGGCTGAAGCCAATGCTGTTGCTGCTGTGAATAGGCCTAGGCCAAGAAGGAGAAGAGTTTTTAGGCCTTGTTTAACTTTTCACAACCTACATAACATGGAAATTGTAGAGCACTACATGGTGGACAGGAATACACTACAGGAACTCTGTGACCTCTGCTGTCCTCAACTCAGAGCCAGAGCCAACTGAGGAGAACCCATCCCAGTGGAGGCAAAGGTATGTGTAACCCTTAGAATCTTAGTTACAGGTACCTTTCAACAGGGGACTTGCTAGGGATGTCACAGGCATCTGCATTCAGGATCATCCACAATTTCCTGAATGCTATGCTCCAACATGCCAGTGACCACATATATTTTCCCCCATAGTTCTGAGGAGAGGGACAGACACATGCAAGAGTTCTACCATGTAGTACACTACCTTGAAAAATGGGTGCCATAGATTGCACACATATAGAAATTAAGGCACCACCCAGGGAACAGGGTAGGCTCTACATTCTATTAACTGCCAAGTCATGCGTAATGCCAAGGGAATCTTTTTGAATGTGTGTGCTGGCACAACTCCCAACTGTGCCAGATATTTGTCAGGGGAGATATCCCACAGGGTCATTTACTGGGGAATGGAGGCTATGCACTAGAACTGCAACTAATTGTACCCATCGGAAATGCACACACACATGGAAGAATACCATAATGAAGTCACAGTTCTGGTGCCTAGACACATCTGGGGGAGCCCTGCAGTGCAATCCGCTGACATATACAGAAATATTCACAGTATGTGACATGCTACACAACATAATCCTGAGGAAACAACTTCAGCATGTTCAGCAAGGGGAAGGGGCACACATCCCACCACCAATGCCATGGTCACCACACCCACAGGCAGATGAGGAGTGAGAGGCTGAACTACCAGCTGATGTGGGTGTAGGCAGATGTAGGCATGCTCAGTATGCCCTTGCATTGGCTAAAAGACAATGTATAGCACATTTGTGCACCACCTAGGGGGCTAGAGCCTTCCTCCTACCCACATACATATAGTAACATTGATGCCAGGCAACGCACACAGCCATTATGTCCCCATGTATCGGCTGCGTACTGCTTGTATTAGACAGAGTCAGCCCTGAAGTAAAACTGTGGCAACTGCTACATTTACAAGGTAAGTCCTGAACCTGGAATGTATTGTTTAATAATATGAATGTGTGGCATATCCTTGTATTTCATTAGTTGGTAGAGGCAGCAAGTAAAAGGTGGGAGATTTGTGCAGAAATTGCCTTAACATGTGACAGCAGAGACTTACTTGACTTATCTATGCCATTAGGCTTCAGACATCAAAGATTTGCACAGTCATACCTCTCAAAAGTACTAATGATCACTGAATGCCCTCAGTTTTTGTACTGGAAAATCATTAAGAGAGAAGTTAGAAAGTAATGCTACACATTGTAGTTTCTGACTTCACAACCCTCACAAGATCATTCACTATAAAGTTGGGAAAGTTTGACGATATCAACTGTCTAACTTTCCAAGGCCAATATAAGTCAAAGGTACAATCACCAGTTCAGCATCACAAATGGAAATACACTAAGCACTAAGTTATCTCTGCACCTTGTGCATCAGACACAAAGTTTATTTATCCCTGATTCCAAAAGTTAGAAAATAGTGATATGACACAGTTATCATCACTTGCACAGGGTGTTGTGTTGGGGGCCAGAAAGTCTAGGCTGACACAAAAGGTTGATGAGTGTGTGTGAGAAAGAAAGAGAATCAGACAGATATTTGGATAAACTAACGAATGGCCATTGAGACAAAATGAATAACTGTTCTGTGTCTGTAGGGGTCCTACAGGTGAAATTGGTGTGTGAATGTCTGCATGAATGCAGACAAGTTCTGTACTGACTCTATGTCCTGGTATGTCAGACAGGTGTGAGCTATGCATGATAGAGGTGGCAGTTCATTGTTGTCATCCCCAACCATGAAAACCGGCTTTGCCAGGAGTTGCACTGGAATGTCCAAGCCCACAATCAGATGCACTGCTGCTACCTGAATGTGATTGATGTATTATGGATGATCTTCCTTCAAGGGACACCCAGGACCATGACCTCATGGTCTTGCCACATCTGGGTGTGGACAGCACACTCACTGACAGAGCAGAAGAAGTACTGCCACTATGGGAACATGATCAGGCATGGCCACATTGTCTGACAGCAGATGATGTGGCTGACCTACTCCCATGAGGATGTCGTTCCCCTCCCAGCAGATGTTCTATCAAAGACAGTGCTCATTCCATGACAGACACTTCTCGTTCCATCACAGACACCTCTTGTTCAAACATGTTATTCACCTGATCCACTGAATTGCCACAATAGTGGATGCAGTCATGCATGTCAGTCTGTGCCACATCTACAACCCTGAGCATTTGTCTGGTGCATCTATGGGAAGTTGCCTGTGCCTCCATGATGGCCCTAAACATAAGCTGAGTGGCATGGAAAGAGACACCTACAGCATGTGGAGGAGGGAAAGCAGGCCCCTTCCAAGCACTCCTATCAACCCTCCTACATGACAACTTGCCCACACTTTGGCTACTGCAGACTCAACAGCCTCTGTAACTACACTTCCCTGATCAATGGCCTCACCCTCCACCTTTCCAATATTTGTGGAGTCACTGGAATGGATAGAAGTAGGCCTATGGGCTATGTCCAATGGATTTGCAGGGGATGGCTGTATGCCAACCTCAGTGTCAGATTTAACCTCTGCATGCCCTGACTGTGCCTCAGTTTGGCCACCATCATCATCAGAGTCTGCTGATACACTGACATCAGGTGGCAGTGGGCCCACACTTTCACTGTCATGATCACCCATGGTAAAAGGCAATAAATAAGGGAAAAAATAATACCTACAATACTCTAGTCCAATATATGTTAACAAACTAACAGTGATGCCATTATTACAGACAGTGCAACAATACACACAAAAGGCCTGACCTCAACAGCACACACTAAAATATTTCTTCAAATTGCTCAGCAGTACTGACATAAAAATGTCTGACTTACCAACTGCAGATGAGGTTCTCCTCTGCAATACAAGTGGTCCTGGATGAAGTTAAGCAAGAAGTAAGGACAACATTATCACAATTAAAAGTAACATGGGGACAAGACTTTTACCTCTTTATATGTCCATTAACTATACTTTCAACAAGAATGTGGCTGTCATCTCCAACCCGAGCTAATAACTGCACCAAACTTTAACCCCCCAAACAAATAATACATGTGACGCAGAAATAACTTGATTTCAACAGTTTTACTATATAACAGTATTCAACTGTTGAGATACCAATGATGACCCAGAAGCTCCTCCTAGGACATGCTTACTGCTTCTGAAAGTCTTGCTCCGACATCCAGGGCATGCTGTATTGCACTCTACTGTGAGTTGTCTGGATCCTTGATATTGGCCAGGAAGTTTTTATTGGGTGTTAGTGGTGGTTCCCTAGCAGGCCCTCAACAGTAACCATCTGGACATGGCTCACTACAGCTGCTGTCCTCCATGCAGATGTGATCATGTCATTGGCCATGTGTTGCAGCTGCTCATATGTCCTGACATGGCTATGCACAGCATTCATATCATTAACTATGCGTTGCCAAATATACATCCTGTGTGCCATATCTCCACGTCCCCTTTCCAGCACAAAAGCACCATGCTGCCTAAAGGCATCTACTATCTCCTGGTTCTCAGCATCAGTGAAAGGGATGTCCAAGATTTGACACCCCTGGATGGCATACTCCTAGACGTACTAAATGACAATAGAAGGATAATACACGAGTATCACATAACTACAAAAATAATTGTTTCCAGATAAAACAGAAAAGTTAGCCACTCAGTATTACCTCCTGTAGAAACATCAGTCTACAGATGTGAAATATGTACAACAGGCAGGATGCAAAACAATATAGTAACAAGAGGAACATATCATTGTTTGTGACATGACAGTAACTCACCTTTGCCCCCCCCCCCCACAAAAGACAGTCTATCCTTGTTTGTGCCTTAACAGTAACTCACTTTTGCTCCCTCCAAAGAAAAGAACAGTCTATCCTTGTTTGTGCCATAACAGTTGCTCACTTTTGCCCCCCCAAAAGAATGAGCAAATGACACATTTTGCTAACAAACCATCTTTAAAATGCTAAAAGTGTTATTAAAGGAACTGTTCCTGAAACATTTGTACATATTTAATACACAGCATTCCATTTTCATGTATTGGCAGTCATGCATACCTCTGAAATTGCTTCAAAAACATGCCCATGCTATCAGTACACTTCTACCTAATACATACAAATAAAAGTGTAAAAACCTTTGCTTCAGATATTTCTTAAATACATTCCAGCATATGCAGTAAGTATACCTTCTGAAGTTCAGTACTCCTCTGTACAGATATTTCCTAAAGAAATAGCATATGTGCAGTCTTCTCAACATAAGCATGTCTCCTCTCAATCTGTTTGCCTAGCTATATGTTTGCCTTTTTATATGGTGTAGATTCAGGGCTGTTAGCAAGGTGAATATGCAAAGGAGGTATGAATTCATTAGAACTGCTGAATCCCAAATATCTGGATCCATGTAGGAGATGTAAACATAGTGTAGGCACTCCCTCAGTGCTTGGATGTAATGGATTGCAACTCTGAATGATTAATAGTTGTGAGAAGGAAAACACAACAGCACTGCAGACTGCCTTACTTCTCCTGAGTGTGGCAGGTTAGATCTACAAAGTGTTAGATGTAAGTTTTAAAATGTAAGTAAGCAGCACACAATTCACAAGTTGTGTTTCTTAATATCCAAACTGCTCTTCATTTGTTGGCAACTGACTATGATATTATTTCCACTTAACATCTTACACATTTTAAGGCCGATGATATAGAATGGCTTACACACTGCGTGTCTCAGATTTCTGGTCAGATAAAGGAAGAATGGCCAACAAACACAGAAATGTAAGACAGAGATGTATATTTGTAAGCAATAATCATGACAGGTTGTATGATCACTTGGTGCATTACGTCCAAAACTCACAAATATACAAATAACACTTGTAAGGTTTGATATTATTCTAGAGGTCCCCTTCGAATGGTCGACATTTCGCAATGTCGACATTCATATGACCGAGACCATATGATCGACATTTGAAATGTTGACCATGGAGCACTGGCATTTCCCTACAGTGCGGAATGAAAAGATTTCCACTTCCACACTGTAGTGTGATCTCGGAGTTGGTATATTTAAGTTCCGGGGGGGTGGGGGGCAGCGTTAAGGTAAGTTTTTTTTGGTTTTTTATGTTCTACTTGCATGGTCAAATATCGATCATATTGTCTCAGTGATATGAATTTCAACATTGTGAAATGTCGACCATATCAAGTAGACCCCACTCTAGATGTTGTTGCAGTTGGTTGTGTACATACTGAGTGAAGTTGTTTGCTGCAAAGCTGTTTCTGTGGCAAAAAGGGATAAGGCACCCATCCTGTGTTCTGAAGATGCATTGGAGGGAGAGTTCAAATACAGATATATGTAGACATATCTGATGTGAGCCATCGTTTTCTTGTGTGTATGTCATGCATTGTTTTTCCTCATTTCAACTACTTGCATCTTTTTTCTTCTTCTTCTCCTTTTCTGTCTATGTTTGTCTAATTTTTTTTTTTTTTTTTTGTGAGGGCCAGTATTTGCATGATGCGGCATGCAGCACAATCATGGGAATGGAGGAAATTATTGCTGGGTTTGGCTGTGCTTATCTCTTTGAACAAAGCATTGCAGCGCACAAACTGGACAATTGGTTCCCCAAGAAAGCAGACTGGACACAGACAGCCAGAAATAAAAAAAACAGATACATTCAATTAATGCTGTTGGGCATTGCACAAACCTCCTAAGTGGAGCTGTGCAATGGTTAACAGTGAGACCTTAAGAATGATTAGTAAAATAGGAAATGTCATGTAACTAGTCCTGTGGCACCAAGTGTTAGTATAGGGCTGAAGTACAGATGGTCATGGTTCTAGTACAGGGTATGCAACCTTTTTTTCACTGTTGTGACATTGCAGTTGATAGCAATGAACTGAAAGATAGACAAGTGCTGTTTTAACCTTCTTGTGGCAACAGGACTACCATACATATGCTCCTGGGTTTGAATGCATGATATTCCATACACTTTTACTGTTGTTCCACTTCCCATTATAGTCATTCTCACTTATAGCACTTGACATAGTGAAGCTGATATTAATTATATGCATGATGGCTTAGACTCTAGTATTGTTTCAGTTATTTATTTATTTATGTATTGTGAGATTTATTATCAGATGCATGACTGTGGGTATACTGTGTACTATATTCCTGTAAGTATAATTCTGCTATGTATAGATACACTTGTATTTAAACCCACTACCATCTGTCCCCAAAAAGGACTGGATCAGTACATTAACACATGCTGCCACAGACTAAGTTTAGCAGTAGGAGTATTTTATAGACTCAATACTAAATGTCAGACTTCAGCAATGCGGCTCATGTTTGTGCACTGCTTAGCTACTTGCAAACATGTGTATCTCATAGGGTCTACTTCTATTCACTGACAGCCCATTTCACTGAAACGCATTTCGTTGACAGCTCATTTCATTGACAAACATTCTAGGTGGGGGGCTGCACCCCCCACACCCCCCCAACTATATATAACAACTCCACAGTTGCACAACAGTGGGGAGGGGGGCAAAACCCAGGTTTTTGCCTTGAATACTTTTGTCAATGAAATGAGCTGTCAACAAAATGGGTTTCAGTGAAATGGGCTGTCAGCGAATAGAAGTAGACCCATCTCATATGTGTATGCACTTTGCTAACCACCGAGAAAACCCACTGCTCGCCATGCTAAAGAAGTGTACATATTATGCTGTATTAATCCTCTTTACTGTCCATTTCCTGTATATGACATGAAATTACATTTGTTGTCATTACAAACTGAGGACTCTATCTAACAATATGTCACATATTCACAAAACATCTATGTGCTAGCACCCCCCAGGCACTGCAACCCTGGTGTTTCAGTACTTTTTCCATACGTATATCAACCACACTACAAAATGTAACATCAAATGTTGTGTGCTGTGCAATGCATATCAATCTGGTAAAGTGCAGAACTAGAATTATTGACCCATACTCATAAAAAGCCTTATCTGCAAGGCTAGGGAAGGAATCAGCATGGACCATATCTACATTGACATAGGTGACCTTCAACACACTTAACACAACCCACTTTTTTGTCAGTGGCAGATCTTGCTTATTGAACCTTGTGGACTTCTTGGATATTGATCCCTAAATCCTAGATGAGGGATAACAGGACATACCACCTATGTTGAGTTATCCAAGGCCTTTGACACTATCCTCCATTCATGTCTCATAGTAAAGATCTCCCATGTGGAATTAAGCTATAGAGTAGTAGATGGATAGCCAACTGTCTTACCAACAGAACACACTCTCTCAAAGTTGGGGCTGCCAATCCACCACTAACCACTCACCATTAGAATACCAGAAGGATCTGTGCTGGGCCCTCAACTGTTTGCAAAACACTTCCCTGAACTGCACACAATGGCAGATGGTGTGGGTTTTACCAGGACTGCATATGACTGGTTACTGAATGCACTAATACAGAGTCGTCCCCCCCCCCCAATGATGGTGATATATATTACAGAAGGGGATGACATGCACAAAAGTCTGGTGCCAAACTCACAGACAGCACTTTAAAGCATGCAATGCCTCATTGCCCCCTTTGTAAATTAAGTACCACTGCAAATTGTGATATAGATAGCACCCCTCTAAGCTCAAACCCAGTGTTGTGAGACTTGGGAACATATGCTGATAGCAATCTACACTTTCATCACTATGTGTTCATAGTGGTGACATACACATTCTGCATTGCACACATCATACATATGGACATCATATCCAAGACCAGGGTGATAATACCTCTGTTGTACTCTATTCATATCAGACCAATAAGTGAGTATAATGCTCCCATGTGCCTGTACCTCAGCAGACACCTACAGCAATTTGAGAAAACACAGGTTTGACCATGGGAGACTCCAGGGCCTCCAAACATGATACACATGGAAAGACTGAAATACCTGTCACTGTACCCCATATCATGCAGGCTGCTGAGAGGAGACTTAATGTCTGCCATACAGAGCAGTCTTAGACCCTGCTCTTCTGGAAATGATGGGCATATGCAAATCAAATGGCACAAGACTAACTTGCCCTAGGGATCTCACCTTAGCCTGTGACATGCTGGAGAGACAGCTATATCCCCCAATGATTCACACTCCTCTGTAATAGGCCCCTGCTGCATGTGAAGCAGTACTCCTCAATGACCCTATTCAAGTACAACCTTGACTACTGGTTGGGTGATTGTGGCACCTATGTCCCTCATGGACAGGGTCTGCTGGTACTGCTCACAAAATCTTTCTGCTAAAACTGACCATCCAACTATGCTCAGTAATGGTACATGTGTTTTTGCACAGCTAGGCTTCTAAACACCATAGAGCAATTAGGCTGTAGCCTCCTATGAACCAATGAAGCTGTGAGGCACATTCTATCTAATACACTCCTTCTGCACTTGTTTCTAGTCATTTTAATTTTAATTGCATTTTTTTAAACTGTGTTTGGTCTAATATTGCTATATACTCAAGTGTGCTAGCTTGTACTGCATTTGAATTGTTTTTACTGCTGTTTTAGCTACTTTTCTGTAAAAAAAAAAATAATCTGTAAGCCTGTTCCCTACCTTTCCTGTAACTAGTGTAGTTCAGATACAGATTTACTGTATCCAGGACTGTATGTAAGCTTCTGAGCCCCCACAAACCTTTCTGTGTTGGAGGGGAGCCTTCTAGCTAGTGGAAGTGATAAGCACTAGGTAACCTGTCTACCACATAAGAAGTGGTTATGGCCCAGAAATTGTAGTTATTGGCCATCTGGGCAATCTTTTCCACATCTCCCAACTTTCTGATTTGAAAGCCCTCATTTGCACTTGTTTCTTTCCTGTAACTAGTCTAGTGCAAATACAGATTCTTAGTTTTTGCACTTGAATTTGCTTATTCATGCTCGCCACTTGTTCAGAACTTGTTGTAAGTACTAAATAAGCTACTAATTACTATAGCACTCAACCTTCCTCATTACCTAGAGGAAAACAGATTTTACACTTACTTTCATCACTTGCTTAGAGAAAAACAGCTCTTGTACTCAATTTCCTCACTTATCTAGAGGAAAATATTTTTTTATTCAGGCATGTCCAAGGGTCAGCTCCCAGTGTTCTCTCCTGTCTATCTGATGAATCTGGGCATCTTGGGGCAATGTAGAAATTACCTCATGTACACAGACAACCCTCTCCTCCTACCACCCAACACTACAACCTGTGAGAGATGAACTTATCTAGCCAAACTAGAGGAAAAGCTCTCTCCAACCAAGACCGAACTTGACATTCAAGAGGAGAAGATAAACACTTGCACCACACCACACTTATCACATAGCCTCACTAAATCTACACCACCAAAATCCACGCATAGAAACATAAAGACATTCAGAAATGCAAGCAACTTCCACTCCCCAACACAACCCAAATGACACATAGTCCACAGACTCAGTGTGTCACTCAACCACAGCCAATAAGGCAAAACAACATATCCAACACACTAGTCATAGGTGACTCTACAGTCAGGCACACTGATGTCCCCCTCATCAGGCTAAACAAGGAGAAGGTTGCTGTCAGCTGCCTGTCAGGTGCCAGGATCCGCCACATAAGCCATGCACTCATGTCACTCCACAACAAGTACAAATATGACTCTGTCATTGTCCATGTTGGTGTGAACGACCTGAGATGTACCTCCCTGGACTACATGAAAAGAGACATGAAAGAGCTCTCCGATCTTATAGCCCAGCCAGGTATGACCCTAGCCCTGTGTAGCATTCTACCATTGCCCAGAATGATACCACAGTACAAGGACAAAATGATTGACTTCAACAATTGGCTAAGCTTCTGGTGTCAATCTAAGGGGATCCAGTATCTGTCTGCTTGGGATGACATGGTCGAAAGACCACGATGCTTTGCCAGAGATGGCCTGCACCTGTCTCCCCTGGGATTCCAGATACTGGCTAAGGCTCTTGCCGCCCCTATACTGCCTTTTTTAGGCAAGGTTGAAATGACAAATTCACCACCATAACAGGAACAGGCAAGCAAAACTGGGGGTAATGCTACTCAATGCTAGAAGTCTAAATCTCAAAATGCACTCACTCGAGGCACTCCTTAAAATGGAGAACATCTATATCTGTGCAGTGACTGAGACCTGGTTCAAGGCTCCAGAGAGCACCCATGCACTACCAGGTTATAACTCATACCACACTTTTCGACCATGTAACCTGGACCGGAACACCAAAGGCAGAGGTGTGTCCATATTCATTAAGGATATCCACACCTCCAGGCTAGTTGCTCAGCATAATGCATCCGAGGTTATCCAAGTGCAACTAACTCTGGGCAAAACTGCAATCCAAATTGTAGATTGCTACAGATCTCCCACCATGTCCCAGGATTCCCACTCCTCTTTTCTTGAAGTACTGGAAAATATTAGGGTTCAACCAAACACCCTAATAATGGGCGATTTCAACTACCCCACCATTAACTGGGAAAACGTCTCATGTACCAACTCCTTCACACAATGCTTTCTGGAATTCATAAACTCCAATGCCCTGGATCAACTTATCCACACCCCCACCAGGGGCAACAATATCTTTGACCTAGTCATTACCAACATGAGTGACCGGTGTTCCACACCTGAATTCAACTCCTCATTGGTCCGATCCGACCATAAACTAATCACCCTTGATATCCACATCCTGCCCCCACCCCCCATTAAGGAAACCATGGTAAAACATTTCTCCAAAGCCAACTTCATGCTTCTTAAGACAGAAATGGTGAACTTCATGACACCCATGCAGATGGACAATACAGTTACGACTGCTGAATCCTACACAAATGCACTCTATAAGCACTTACACGAGTGCATGGATCGTGCTATCATTGTTATCATCATTCGTGGGCTCAATGATTGCAGCCGATATGCAAGAATCAGAAAACTTGGTAAGGCAATGACCATATACTTTAGCCTGAACTATCAAGGAAAAGAGTCTAAGCAGTGCAGAATGAAGCACAGATTTCTGGGGTTTGCCAATGGTGACAGTTCTACTGGTACAGGTTGATTCACTAACTTTCACATGATGTATGTGTTCTGTCTGTGACTCAGTTCATTATCCATCTACTGATATTAGGGTTAATCCCCAGCTGGAAGAGTTTCTCAATTTTACTTGCATGGGGGATTGTGTCAAAATCCTAGGCCAGATCATGATAGGCAGTATGCACTGTCTTACCTTCGTCCAGGCCTATCATATGGAAGCAATGATCTGTGACATCACAAATCACCTATGGCATAACTCAGCAAATACACCTTCCTGATACAGTGGAATACACACTACAACACACCTTCAACATGGGCTACATTCCCATACAAGGGTGTACATCAACATGCATCCATCTGAGTATAGAGACATCCTGACTCTTCTCAACTGTGAGGTGGACCAACATGTGATCATGGACCTCTTCTATATGTACACTAGTTATATTCTGGCTATGTACAACAGACCTGTATGACTTATTAATGCTACGCCGTGCCTGTTACATCTCATAGATGTCCTCAAATAGGTCATTGAGGGCATGCATGATGACAAAAGTATCATCTTGTGGAACTTGACCAGATCAAGGCATTTGATACAAATCCACACTGAGGAATTAACTCAACACTGTCATATGTGGCCATAAACAGCTATATCACCAATTGGGTAGACCACTGTATCACATATGTGGCATCTTACTATGCTGAAATGTGTAATGTGACCTACATCTCAGGTCCAGTGATTAAGTCCTTACATCAGGGGTATCTGCTAGGCCCTTTCTTGTCCATTATTTAAGTGATGGACATCACAGATGACATACACATGCCTTGTTCACACAGCTGCCTGAAGGACCACAGAATGTGGGTAATCATTGACTCATACTGTGACATTAGTATAATGCAGACAGTATCAACACATACCAAAAACTGCTGCCACAGACGTGACAACACCTGCATTGACAAGACACATGGGAGGAAGTGTTAATTCAGGAAGCAAACACACCACCCAGGTATAATGTGGACATCACACCCTATAATCAGACCAGTAGGTATGTGACCCATGTGCTAGGGTAGATGGTTACTGGTACATACACCAGCATGTGGTCAGAGTGCTGACTACTCCCTTGAATGTAGCACAAGTAATGGCTATGTGAAGGACATCCACATCATAGGTCATAATATCTTAATGTTTCCCAGCCTTCAACACACTAATAACTGTGTACAGTGCACCCTTCTTCATGTACCTTCCAACACATCTTCCAGTGATATGTAATGGAAGTGTACCACCTTTGTCACAGTGAGCTGTCACACAGCTTACTGGCCATAACTAGGTATTTTTTCTGTGGAATATACATGATTCTGTGATGGTGCAGAACACCAATCAAGTTGTTACACTACATAAATACTGTAGGGGTTTGACAACATTAACAGCATGTATATCATTCATGATAGTGTGGATTGTGCCATATATACCTGTATGCGGCAGTATGGGCAATACAGACTAGTTACCTTGTGTGCATGGCATATACATATATATATATATATATATATATATATATATATATATATATATATATATATATATATATATGCGCGTGATTGCCCTCATAGAGTGTGGCTGTATCATAATAGCTGTTCAAGTGTGTGTGTGTGTGTGTGTGTGTGTGTGTGTGTGTGTGTGTGTGTGTGTGTGT